>NC_057711.1:80952262-81013393 GCF_004010195.1 Chiloscyllium plagiosum | reverse complement strand
TGGGGGTGGGGGGGGGGGGGGAGGAATGTATTGTTTGTAATGAAGGCAGTGTGGATCTCGTTGAGTATGATATGCCTGAGTGGGACTGTTAACCTGGGCTAATCAGGGAACTCTGGCTGACAGATATAAACAGGAGTGGAGCCCGGGTGTCCTTGGAGAAGGAGCACGCGGTGTCGACCAATACCCTGGAGTTGTTCAGGGAGAGGTGGGTGCCGCAGGGAGTGGAGTGCATCATTTCTCCCTCCAACTCTATTTTGATTTAGTACCTACCCTCCCCTTCACTGTTTTGATCACACAGCACTGTCCCTTGCTGTGAAGGGCAGTGTTTGTCACCGGCCACCCGGGTGTTTTCCTGTCTTCCTGGTGGTGGAAATCGAATAAAGATTCGTGCACTTTGTGTCTTTCACTGTGTCTCCCACCTGCACACACACACACACCATGGGTGCTGGGGATAAAATAAGCACTAAAAAAAAACAGAACATCTTACACACACAAAAAAAAAGATACACGACAACGTCCACCTGGTCCGGGACCTGATCAAAAAAAAAATAGACTCAGATTCCTCCAGTGCCCACAGCCATGAAGGGAACATAAAAGAATAAGGGCAGGAAATCATTATCCATTTTCAAATTGGATTAAAATAGTGCATTTTGAGGATATCAGTGGTCTGTAATTGAGGACAGCAGTCATATGTCTAAGGCACTACAACTGCGGTCTTGTCCTTTAAGTTGCCTGTTCTCAATTATAGCCCTCTGTATTTCCCACTGTAATCCTGTGTCCCCATTACCACTTTAAAAACCTTTCCATATAGATCTTCAAGAATGGATTGGGTGACCTATTCATGAACATTGGTATGTAAAGGTACAGTTCTATTATAATAACCATTGTTTTCATTATACTGATTAATGGCAGTTTTACAAACCACTGTCGTGGCCAATTAATATTTATTTATATTTAATAATGGGAGAAATTCAAAAACCTCCCACTTGTGCAGCCAGAGCATGAGCACACTGATGTGCAATTTGTCATTCTCTTGTTTAATCCTCACATGTGGTTACAATTTAGTCTAAAGACCTCAGAAGCCAGGCTCAATATCCTCGCTCCAAAGCTGTTTTAGATTATATACAGCAACTTTTTAAGCACATTAGCAACCAGAACAAGCTGTTCTGTTGCTAACTGGTTCTGCTTTGTTCTTGACTGTGGAAAATCTAGGTTTAACTGCCCTGTAATTTGTTGCAGATCGCTACTGCACCAGCTGCTGCCCTGGCAAATGATTAAACACACCCAAACAGCTCTCTTTCACACAAATAACATGAGTATGCCAAAAACCACAAAATTGATGGAAAAATTCCTTTCATTTCTCCCATGGATCAAAAATGAGGGAGAACCAAATAAAAGTTGTATCTCAATTAACCCCATTGAAAATTAAGATTTGTTAATCAAGAATCTTTGAAGATTTTAAAAGTAAGATTTGTCATATTTGACATCTGAATTGTCACCAGCCACATGAGTAAAGTATTAATTGCAATCTCACCTGCTTTTCTTTTCCATTACTTTGTGCTAAATGCACATTTGTCACATAGAAAAACCACTGCACAATTATTCGTAAAAGATTTACTCCTGCCTGTTATTAGAGAACTCTTTATGGAGTCAGCCCCTAAACAAAAAGAGTGTCTTCATGGAAGCCAACACTCAGAATCTTTCTGAAAAAAACAGTGATGATGTCTAAAGAAGGTGGCTCAATGGTTAGCATTGCTGCCTCACAGCCCCAGGCACCAGATTCAATTCCAGCCTTGATGACTGTGTGGAGTTTGCACATTGTCCCCGTGTCTGTGTGGGTTTCTTTTGGGTGCTCCGGTTTCCTCC
The DNA here is from genome assembly GCF_004010195.1 of Chiloscyllium plagiosum. Lineage (NCBI taxonomy): Eukaryota > Metazoa > Chordata > Chondrichthyes > Orectolobiformes > Hemiscylliidae > Chiloscyllium > Chiloscyllium plagiosum. Next base: position 81,011,527 of record NC_057711.1, on the reverse strand, counting down.
CACAATCCAAAGATGTGCAAGTCAGGTGGATTGGCCATGCTAAATTGCCCCTAGTGTTCAGGGATGTGCAAGCTTGGTGGATTGGCCATGAGAAATACAGGGTTGGGGGGGATCTGGATGGGATGCTCTTCAGAGGGGCAGGACTGGATAGGCTGAATATTCGACTTCCACAATGGAGTGAATCTAAGAAACAATTAACATGTATATGACCAGTGGATGTCCCCAAATGATTTTGAATGAAGTACTTTCAAAAGGTAGTCAATGTTGTAATGTAAGGTCTACAACAGTTGCTTTGTGTAAAGCAAGATCCCACAAACAGAACTATTATATACAACAGACCATCTATTTTCGTGATACTGGTTGTAGAACTAATATTGACCAAGACTTTAGAAAGAAGCAACTTATTTTTATTAAAGAAATAATGGCACTTTTACATATGTTGAGAAAAATCAAAATGTTGTGATAGGTCACTTTGGCAGGATATCAGAGGTGCCCAATTCAGATCCAAGAAAGGAATCAGCACTTGTAGGAAGGAAAAGGGAATGGGAACAAAAACAAAAGATTCATCTGTAATAAATCCTCAATTATCCATTTTCCTACAAATAAGTAATCATTTGGAATGATTGCTTGGAAATATAGAAAGAATATTGTTGTATTGAGAATTCTCCTAAGGCACACTACAAAGTGCCACACTGGCTAGGTTTTCACAAAGCTGTTTATTTTCCTAGAAAGAGCTTGGATTCAGTCTGATGCAACTGACCACCTCTCTCCAATACTTCTCATTATTCATTGTTACATTCCCAAATTCAAACAACCACCCCCCTGCTCTCCCTCCACTTCCTTATTTTTAAATCAAGAAATGAAACTAAGCTTGACTTTTGAACCATTTAATTTATTTACACAGTTTGTTTTCCTGTTCAGTAAAGAGTTTGGATCATACCCCAGTGTATTTTGATTGGAATGGTAAGAATCTCTGAGTTTCCAGAGTTTCCCCTTCCTGGTGTTGTGTGAGTAAAATGATGAGAATTACGGTGAAACTGAAAGAAGTAAGAGTCTTGGTGATGAGAAAAAGTTCTCCAAATTTCTTCTCAAGCCGGTGAAAGTTGACTACCTCATTTCCATGAATTAAAACTTCAACTCAGCTTATTTTTATGCACCTTCCCTTCACTGACAAACTAAATGTGCAAATTCCTGATATCTAAATCAGATCAGGTACCTGATGGCTATAGCTTGCCAAATGCTTGACCTTGTCATCCTGCAACTACAAATGCTTGATCTTGTCATCCTGCATGCTAAATAGGCACTTTCTTTCTCAACCTACCACTCATGCAAGTCAACATTGGCAAACCACCAGCCTCACTATATCACCATGCCCTGTAGTTAGACCAACTTTATCTTCTGGCTCTTCATAGAATCACAGGATTGGTACAGCACAAACAGAAGTCATTCGGTCCATCATACCTGCACCGGCTCGTTAAGCGAGCATCATTACCCAGTGCTATTTTCCTGCTTTTTCCTCTTACCCTTGCACATTTGATTTGTTCTAATTTGGTTTAGTACTGCTCACTTACTTAACCATTAATTTTGGAGGCCACCAGGCTCTTTATGCTTTACATTTCTTTCTTTCATGCAGAATTATTTACTTTAGCAATGTCTTAGGACCTGTCAGTCTCTGTATGGGACACATTACTTTCTTAGCACACTGGGTCTTCAGTGCTCATTTACAGCCTATTTAGGTCTATGACTTACATTGCTTTTAGTGCAGAGGCAGCGTGTCACGATGGGAAGCATTGAACAGTCAATCTGTCTGTCAGATAGAGGGTGATCATGTCAGAATGTGGCACTATCTACATCAATGTCACATTTGTAGCCTGTGCCAGAGTTTATGTAGCAACTACTATGCAAGTACTTCAAGTAAATAGCAATGTAGGAATATCAAAGAGAATAGTCCTTAACTGTTAAAGAGGGACAACAGCCAGTCAGAGCCATTCAGTCAGGGGCTGATCTTATTCCAGTCCAGAATGGCTGTCTTGATATGTGGGCCATCGCTGTATAGATTGCAAGAACAAGGAAATTATATTGAACTTATACAACTTATACTTGTTAGACCTCAGCTGGCATATTGTGTACAGTTCTGGGCATCGCATTATAAGATGGATGTGATGACATTGGAATGATCACAGAAGACATTTACAAAAATGGTTTCAAGGATGAGAAAAATCATAGTTTGGAGAGCTCAGAACTGTTGTCCTGGAGAGGTGAGGGCTAAGAGGAGATGTGACAGAGATTTTCAAACTTGTAAAGGATCTGGAAGAAAAGATGGAGAGAAATTGTTTCTGTTCATATGAGTGTTGAAAATGAGAGGGCATAGTTTTAAAGTGATTTGCAAACTTTGTAAATGTGATGGAAGAAAAAGTACTTGTCACATAATTAGTTGTTTGGTACTTGAATGCACTTCCAGGAAGTTTGGTGGAGACAAAGTCAATTAAGACATTTAAGAGGGCATTAGATGATTAGTTACATCAAAGTAACATACAAGGTTTTGGGGAAAAGACTGGGGAAGGGCATGAAATAATTATGTTTGTTGACAAGCTGGTACAATCATGGTAGGCCAAGTGGCCACCTGAGGTTCTATAACAATTCATGATTCTGAGCATGTTGAGCCTCGAGCACCAATGTGTGAGGGCCTTGCTGCACATGAAGTGGTGCATAATTGGGATTTAAACATCGTGTAAGAGGAAAGAATGTTTGAAGGTCTTGGCAGCAGCAAGCTCTTCAGCATGTCCAAGCCACACAATTCTCTGAGAAAGATGCCTGAGGCCTCAGTTACATAATTAATGAAGTGAAGAGTGGAAGATTATGTGAAAAAGGTGGTCTGAGCCATGACGGACTAGGCACCATGAATTTCACTTGGACAAGACATTTTCACTGACAAATTGGATAATTCTACCCTGTAATACAGCCTATCTACTGCTTCAGATTACACTACAGAACTGTTGCCAATTTTTCTATACAAGGTTGATAATATATTGCACAATACATTTATAATTATTTAGCTTATTATCACATTTTTCAGTACTTATATTAGCTTTGTGACTCTCAGGAAAGAATTAGTTGAAATATATATTGAGAACATTCTTGTCAATGATTTTCAAAATGATAGCTGTTGCATTTAAAGAGAAGCAGAAGCCAGTACATTAAAATAATGGGGAGTAATAAGGAAAGTTAGATGGTTATAATGGGAAAAGCAAAAATTCACTTTTGGACAATTGCAGATCATAGGCAGCATTTTAACCTAATCTCATGATCTGCTATGTAATGTCATATTTATATTCAGTATGTGGTAAACATTTCTAAGATTTAAGTATTATTAATATAAACCTTAACATGTGAGCCACATCACTTTTTCAACAGAACAGGCCCTCTCTATTAATTGAAAAGTTAGACTAATGAGGTCCAGGCTTGGTAAACCTAATTTGGATATGCATCTCCACACATTTGGTTTGATTTACTCATGTTACTGTAGCCCCTGTTTATGGTTTATATAAAGTCTGATTACTTTTGGAGGCTAGCAATATCTGTTAGATATATTAAAGTTTAATTCCATGTGGAATTATATTTTTATGCTATGTATAATCAAATGTACAGGCACAGAAACAGGAAACCAACACAGAAGTAAATAACATAAGGAGCAGCATGTTCGAAAAGCTTTGGCAAATATTAAACATTTGTAATAATTTGATATTGAACAAAGTCTGTAGCTAAATTTTACCACAGACAGATTCACAATAAATTTGGTCTAGCTGTTACAATAAACATAGATCTATATACACACACAAGAAATGCAAAGGAAGTGGTCAACTAATTAGGTATGAAGCCTTGCAGATAACTTTTCAAAAGCGTGTTTGCCTCACATTTGTGAGAATGATCATTTTTATTTTAATGTGGTGACACTATTAAACTCTAATATTTCCTTTTAAGATGTTATTAATAGTAATCAGATCAAATTGTGTCTCTTCTACCCAATCCTGCTTCAGAGTATTGTGCATGATTTATCCATCTCAGAATTAATTTGACATTAGGTCCAAATATGTCATCATTTTATTAGTGATTTGTCCCACTGCCTTCCTGACGCTGGTACACTCGAAGTTCCAAAATAACTTGGAGTTGAAATGGCTGGACAGCGGAAACAATTGGGGAACTTAATGGATAGCAACCTGCTGTCACTTTAAATTCTCTTGCAGTATTGCTGCCATTTGGTTAAAATCAGGGTAAATATTTTAGCACAAAGGGAATCAAGTTAGAAATAAGTTGAATAACTAATGTATAGACTGAAAGTGCTTTTGCTCTTTCTCCACAGTTAAATCCATGAAAATATTCTAATTTGCCTATTTTACTACATATTTTGTGAAGTACTTTAAAATAAGTTTCAGTACTCTTAAAAATGTGTCCAATTTTGCAATTCCAAAAAAGTATCATTACATTAAATACAGACATTGCTCAATGAGCACAAACCTGTATATTGTGGTAAAAAGTCTCTCACATTCAGAAGATACAAGATTGAATCGTTGGTCGAGGGAGGCTCAGCTATGGCACTACTGAAATCATTGGTCTAATTTGCAGCAACTCTCAACATAGGAGAAGAAAAACAACTACAGTTCAGAACTGAATTCTATGATGGTTGATGGCACTCAATTGATCAAAGGGCTTATTTATATCATTAAACAATAGCTCACAAGAAATTCCATCATGGTATCTCAAAAATAAAATATTAATAGAAAGCATTGAAGGAGAAAACATGACAAAATTGTTGATGCATATCAAACTGAATATGGTACATCCAGGTTAACTGGATATTTCAGTTTTTCTCCCATCAGTTTTCATTTAGTTTTGGAGGAATCTTCAAGCTGGCCTCAACTGAAAGTTGAAGTGAAGAAGTGTATTTAATTGATTGCTGTTAACTTTGTGACCAGTCCCTGATGGTATGAGTATTATTATTCTGCCATGTTACTTAAAGTCAGCTGTAACTAAGTGATGACACTCTTACCTCTGATTAAAAAAAAATTGCATCATGCCCCACTCCAAGAAGTTGGGAACATAGACTAGTCTGACTTTTCAGGGCAATACTGAGAGTGCACTGGAAAGTTGGATGTACTTTTGAAATGGGACATTATACTGAGGCCTGGATGCTCTTTCAGATTAATGTAAAATACCCCAATGAACTTTTTGAGCAGATGTAGGAATTTTCCTGTTCAATAGATATTTTGCAAATATTATCACTAAAACAGATTATCTTGGCATTATTACTTTGAGGGTGTGGGAACTTGCTGTGCATAATTTTGTTTCTTTTATTACAATAGTGACTCCACCTCAGAACTATTTAACTATAAATCATTGAGGTATTTTGAAGACATAAAAGGCACAAGTCTCTCTTTCTTTCTTTGGTAATCTAGTACCATTGGAGAGGGAAAGTGGCTTCTATAATTCCCTGGCAATCTAGAGATATTCATGTGCCAGCTTTTGGTAATTGGAATCAGGCTTTAGTATCATGAACACCCAAACTTTTATGAAACCAAAACAAAGGAAAAGCAAACATTCACTCTTAGCAAACACAGGTGTGAATATCATACCTTGAATGATTAAGAGAAGATGGTGACATAGTGGTAATGTCACTAGGCTAGTAATCCAGAATTCCAGGCTAATGTTCTGAGTTTGAATCATACCATGGAAGATTGTGCAATTTGAATTCAATTTTAAAAAAACTCTCATATTAAATGCTAGCCTAGAAGTGACCTTGTGAGCACTGATGATCGTTGTTAAAAACCAATCTGGTTCACTAATGTCCTTTTGGGATGGAAATCTGCCATCCTCAACTGGTCTGGTCTATCCGTGACTCCAGACCTACAACAATGTGGTTGACTTTTAACTAGCCATTGAAATGAACCAGCAAGCCACCTATTTCAAGGGCAATTCAGAATGGCTTATAAAATGCTGGCTTAGCCAGCAATACCCACATAAATAAATCAACAAGAAATAAATCTAGCTTTTTGTGTATGAATGTTGCCCGTAGAAGTAAATGAGCATGATTTTGAATGTATCCTTTCTTCTAAGATATTTTGATCCTTTGGGCCAACTTTACACGTTAAATAGAATTCATACAACAGCATAAAAAAATACTTCAGTTGGGTATTGTTGCTTTTCTTTAACTCAGTCCGCAGTCTTCCCTGGGTTATCCATAATGTTAAGACAGCAATCTTGTGGCTTTGTATCAGTGTGTGGACCTGTTAGGAGGTGACCAGATTAATCACTGGAAGCCCAGATTTCCCCTCTGGTGAAGTTGCTTTTTGGTGGGCCTGATTTAAAAAATGTCAGCCAAAAAATTATGTTTTCAGGCAAAGTCATTTAGAAACGTTGAGGGTGATTGCATGACTTGAACAAATGCTTAGTTCTCACATGACAGAATTCCAAGAAACTTTTATCCTTTTAAACAGCATTGTGATCTGACAAGTTTCCCCATCAGCATAACTTTATTGAGGGAAATACCTACTAGTGATTTGTCTAAGTTGCTCCTTGTTATGCTGTTTTATTTTTTAGAACTGCTAGACACTCAAACAATTTGAGTATAACTCTCTTGATGAATAGCATGATTGGATCGCGACATGGACAAATTCTTCCTAATGTTTTGGGTAGATTTTCACAAAATGGCAGAAGGGAAGAGTTTCAAACAGATTTTTACTCTCAGAATACGACTAAGTAAAGGACCTGGGAAAGATACCCACAAGTGTTCTGACTTTTCTATTTTGATTTATTCTGTTCACCTGCACTATCAGCAGGCAGTGACATTTGCAAAAAGTGCATCATGGGAAATGGTGAATGTGCAAATTTTCCGGTATTATGAGTTGTGCATTAACAATTTCCTGCATGGTTGCTGTTCTTCACTGCGAGTGCAGTGTTAATCTGATGAGGATCTTTGACAATTCAGTAGAATGCATTTCAGCTCCAAACACCCACAGTAATCCTGGTGTAACTTTGACAGGAGTCAACTGCAAGGGTAAGAAGTTAGGGTGGGAACTTAAAGCAGCTTATACAGGAAGTCTTGCTCTGCCCCATGAATTATCTAACGCCAGAAAGTGTAAGGGCCAAAATTATTACAAGAGCATCACAGAAGCGCAGAACTGTTATTGTGCAGAAAGTTTAGAATTTTTACAATAGCAAGGAAGGATTTCGAGTATTCAGGCTTAGATTTTACTCAAATGATTTTCTATTTCTTCTTTATTTATTTATTCAATTGTTTTTTTCTATTTGTGTTTTTTATCCTTCCTTCTTGTTTTTTTTAGCTATAATACACTTTAAACTTCATTATGGTTTAAGCTGTCCAGTATGTGGGAGGCAGCATGTCCCACTGTTGAAGGAACAGAAGGATAGATATGCCTTGTAGCATGCATGTATGAAAGAGAAAATGGTGGTTGGAATTACTGACCTTCAGACAGAAGGGACTGAAAGGTTGTAACCATGTGGTGTCAACTCAGTATTGGAATTTACAGCAGGCTGAAGAGGACAAATTCACCTAGGAGGCCAGAAGTTGTACTTGGAAGTAATATTAGGGATGAGGTGTTGCATTTGAGGGACTGAGATTTTTTCTGACTTCTTAAACATGTCAAGCACTCAAGTAGATGAATGATAGGTTCAGGCAGGAGCCTATGCATGAAAAATTAGTTGCATGGAGTCGCTTTAAGTACGGTTTTGTGAGTGCACTGCAGGCGCAGGTGGGTATTGGGAGAATGGAAAAGAGCTGAGAAATTCATATTGAGGGGCCCAGAAGCGATGAGAAGCAGATACAGATGGACAACCCTTAGGTGAACAAGGTGCACTGAGAAGACAGACGAGATGTGTGTTGTACATTTTACATCTCAGATCTATACAGAGTGGCACCAATATCCATGTGTTTTAATCACAGTGCTTAAAATATCTCTTCCATGCTCTAGTCAGGCTTTCAACTCTTTTGATTGTTTCGTTTACTTTTATTTGAATCCATTCTGAGTCCAATAAAAAGTAATGAGCATTAATTGTAAACAGACTCACTTCATCAAAAATAAACATTTAAACATTGCAATGCAGGTTGAAAATAGTCTCGGTTCCCAGATATAATTTCAGTGCAAGGCCGCGTTCAGGATCAGGAAGCCCCAGATGACATTGGGTGAGAGTATTGTAAGGATATGGTGATAGAGTGTGGCAATGTTAACAACAGGGAAACTGAAGTGGTGCAGATTAGGTACAAAATAATGGTAACGAATAATCAGTAGGATGTAGCTAAATAGTGATGATGTGAACTAGCTCTGATATAAATGTGCCACCACAGCATACCTGCAAACCCCCCCAAATAATGGTTAAAAACTCAGTTGTAGTGGTTTTTTGCTATTTGTAGGAGTTACTTAGATCATGGATCCAAGCTAACCACTGATCCAATCTGACCCCACTGGACCTGGCACTGGTCCTCTGCTTGGCTAGACACCCTCCCAGAAATTTGCTGGCGTGACTTTCCGAACCAGCACATCTTCCACCCAACTCCTGGGTAAAACCCAACTGCCACCCTAACCATCTGGCACCCTAAACCCTTATCCACTAACACCCCAACCCCTCCCCATCTGCCACACTACCCCGATATTTAGCTTACAAACTTCCACTTTCACAGGAGTTGTTAAATTGGACATTTAAACGCCATAATTTAGTGCACTGACTAAATAAAAGGCTGTAGATGCTGCAAATCAGAAACACAAAGAGCAATTGCTGAAATAACTCAGGAGGTCTGGCAGCATCCGTGTAGAAATGCAAAATTAATTTTTTGGGTCTGGCTCTGAAGATGGGTCAATGCTCCCGAAACATTAACACTATTTTCTATCCATAGATGCTGCTGGATCAGTTGAGCATTCCCAGCCATTCCTGTTTTTGTTTATGGCATACTAAGTGCTGCAAAAGGGAGCATGATTTTTCTGAAGTATTTCCTTGCTGTTGAACATGTGGATAGGTTCAGAGCAGAAAGCCCCTGAGCAGGAATGTCTTGTTAAAAAGACAACCAAGAGGGAATCCAAGATGGCAACATCCTGTTAGGATCATGTTTGCTGGGCTCCGTGCCACAAAACATTGACCTGACAGAGCTAGAACCCATCCCATTCACTTTACTGTGAGTAAAAACACAATGAAGGAACCAGAAACCTGAAAAAAAGTGACTTATCTTTATTCTTGCAGCTGGAGAATGCCAAAAAAAAGGAGGAGCCTCCTCCAGGACCAGGGCCATGGCCCAGCCCACTGAAACAGCAGGCTTGCTTACTCACCAGACCCTGGTTGAGGAGCTAGCCAAATCTCACAAAGTCCTGGGGAAGCAGATCCAGGGAAAAAAAAATCAAAGAGAAGCTGACTCCTGTATCTGCTAGGCTGCACGACCTCGGAAAAAGGACCAATGAGCTTGAGCGCCAGGCTTCAGGGCTGGACATAGAAACTGACTCCTCCAAGAGCCGGATTGAAGCACTCCATGGTCTCTTAGATCTGGTAGATGATCTCAAAAACAGAGACAGAAGAAAGAACCTGGTTAAGAGTAAGGATACTGTGGTAGGCTCAAGGTACTGGCGATTTGGACCCCTTCATCCTCAAGGATAACATGTTTATCGAATTCTTTTCTGCTGAGTTCAGAGCTTTTATAGACATTAATTCAGTCTCGGCCAATAGCCCATTCTTTCTCTAGGAAACTGCTAAAGCCTATGTTAGGGGGTTGGTTATCTCCTATTCAGCCAATAAGAAGCGACAGATGGGTGAGCAGTGATGCTTGCTCGACTGAAAGTAGCTGAAAAGGCATACTTTGAAAAGCCCTCGCTGGCTAAACTGCAGAGGATCACAGCTCTTCAGTCGACGCTGAACTCCATGCCTTCACAGACAGCCAAAAGGGAGTTTACATTTGCAAGTCAAAGGTTGTTTGAGCATGGGGATAGGCCAGGCAAGTACGTAGTGTATCTTGACAGGAAAAGGAGTGCCCACCTTCTTCCTCCCCGACACCCCCAAGCCATTACCTCAATCAGGGAGGACACTGGAAGTTTAACCCATGATTCTAAAAGGATTAGTACAGCATTTTGGAAATTTTACTCTGAACTGTACCAAGCTGAAAGCTGTGAGGGTGGGTGAGTTAGGATGGAGTCTTTTTAAAAAGAATTTTGACCTTCTTGGAATGACCACTGAGCAAGAGGCTCTCCTCAATGTCCCATTGTCAGAACAAGAGGTGCAGGAGGCTGGGAGGCAGCTCCAGAATGGAAAGGCACCAGGTCCTGACGGGCTCCCCAGTGAGTTCCATAAGAATTTATAAGTATATTGTCAAGGCCAATGCTTAGTATGTTTAATGACTCACATAGTCGTGGCCTCCTCCCACCATCTCTAAAGGAGGCAGACATCTCTCTCATTCTTAAAAAAGGGAAGGCCCCAGAAAACTGTGCTTCCTGTAGGCCCATTTCACTCCTGAATGTCAACTTCAAACTCCTATCTAAGACTCTGGCATTAAGGCTAGAAACTGTACTGGCCTCCATCATTAAGGAGCACCAGACGGGGGTTCGTAAAAGGTCGCAGATCGTCAGATAATGTCAGGAGGTTACAGGTGATCGCCTTAGTTGCGGAAAAGTCATTTGACAGGTTGAATATCTTTTTTATACTTTAAAGTGGTTTGGTCATGGTGAGGCCTTCATCAGGTGGCTGCAGGTTTTGTGATCCTCTTACCACGGTCCTCACCAATGGTGTGCGGTCTAGCAATTTCAATATTTGTAGGGACAGTCGATGGGGTTGTCACTTGTCACCGTTACTTTTCACATTGGTGATCGAACCACGGGTGGAGGCAATATAATCCTAATATAACAACTCCAGAAGTAGGGACGAAGTCACATAAGATCGCATTGTATATGGATGACGTTCTTGACTTCTTAGCAAACTCAACAGTCTCAGTGCCACACCTGATATAATGCATCAACTTATTTGGTGGCTTCATGGGTTATCAGATCAACTTTGTGCAATCAAAGGCCATGCCCATAGGTGGTCTCCAGAGAGTGCCTGATCCTGAGGACAGATCTCAGTTCCCCTTTAGATGGTCGCAGGAGGGCTTTCTCTACTTAGGTATATTTATTACTCCCATTTTTGATCGGCTAATTAAAACCAATTTTGCTCAGAATCAAGCAAGACTTACATAGATGGGAGGCACTTCCAATCTCTTGGTAGGGTCGGATAGCCCTCATTAAAATAAACAGCCCCACCTGTTGTATCCCATGCAAATGCTTCCTCAGCCTTTTACTAAGCAAATATTTAGAAGACCTAATGGCTGATTCAGTTCTTTTATCTGGTATCACAAGCAGCCCCTAATTAAATTGATTAAATTGCGGTTCCCTTACAGACTGGGAGGAGTGGACCTCTCCGATATCCAAAACTATCAGTTCCGCTCATTGCTATCATACGTGAATGATTGGGCCTGGGGGGACCCTCACTCTCTCTTTGGTTGGATATCGAAGCATCTCAGGCAAGATGTCCCCTTATTAGCCTGCTGTACTTAGACAAAATGAGAACAGTTAAAGAATGTTGCCATAGCCCAATAGTCATCAATACTGTCAAGGTGTGGAGTGCAATGCGTCAGGGTAAGGGCAATATTGCCAAGACATCTTTTTTGACATCCATAGTTGGTACGTCAGGTTTTCAGCCAGGGATGATGGACTCAGGGTTTGAATTGTGGGCAGTTAGGGGTGTGTTTTGCCTGGGTGATTTATTCGAAGGGGACATATTGATGTCCTATCACCAGCTGGCTTGGAAATATGAGTTGCCCAGTAGGGACAGCTTTCACTTTTTTCAAATAAGAAATATCATACAAAAAGAGACCATACTTCTAACTGATTCTCATAGGTCTGACATGGAGAAGAGGGTGTTGAGCGCTGAGGATACGTTATTTGTTAATAACCCTTATCACCTATTGGGACAGGGTCCCTCGGACAAGACCGAATGGCTCTGTAAGGTATGGGAGAGGGAGTTGGACATTGAGATATCTTCTGAAATATGGGAGGATATCTGGAAAAATGCAAGAAGGATCTTGATTTGCAACAGGACCCTCACTTTGCAATTGAAGATTCTCCACAGGGTCCATTTGGCCCCTGACCACCTCACGAAATTTAAAGCAGGAGCATCTCCAATGTGTCCTAAATGTAGAATGAGCATGGGCATGCTTACTCATTGTCTTTGGTCCTGCCACAGACTGCAGGCATACTGGAGTGCTGTGGTAGGCAAAATAGAGAAGGCCTTGGGGATCAGAGGTGGAGATGGACCCGGTATTTCTTCTTCTTGGCTTTGTTAATTCTCTTTCATTAGATGCACACAAAAAAGACTTTTCAGTATCCACACTTTTTGTTCAAGAAAGAACATTCTATTAGGAGGGGTGGTGGCTGGCGTAAGCTAGTCATGGAGCATATCCCTTTGGAATTTCTGACGAGTATGGTGCACCATAAAACTGGGAATATTTATAAGGCGTGGTGGCCCTTTTTGGACTACCTTGGTACAGATTTGTCCACCATACTAATAAGAGCCTTTATATTGCCATGGCAATTCTATGTAATGAATCTGGTATCCAGAGAGGAGGAACTACAAACATATGAATATGTATAAACTTAGGCACTTGACGATCGAGGGCTATTGCTTTGTTTTGTTGAGTTGTGTTATTGCTATTATTATTATTACTAATAAGATTTCCCTTTTTTGCTTAGCTATTAGTTATTATTTATTTGTCTATGTAATTAGTGGGTTTGTTTTTTAACATCGGTTTAAATTGTTTGGTTTTGTATTTGTTGTAATATTTGAAAAAAATAACTTATTTCCCTTTTTTCAATAAAAGTATATTTTAAACAAAAGACAGCCAAAGATACATGGGTACAGAGTTTCTGACCATGACTGAAATATCTAAAATGTATTGAAATTTAATATTGCTCTGTATTGATGTCTTGGAACAGGCAGGACATTAACATTTTGAGCAGTAATTACCATTCCTTGGAACTTGGTGGAGTACTAGTCAGTGGTTCTAGAAAAATGAAATTATTCAAGTTCTGTTATGATCAGCTGCAGTTGTATATTCATGTGTATTCTATATACGGAATCATGCTAATCAAGCCTTTCATACTAAATCAATTAGATTTCCATTTTTAAGATAGTGGACTAGTGTTACTACTTTTTGTGTTCGTGCTTAATTGAGATGCTGCCTTTTAAATAGCTGTAATCACAGGTTTCCTGATTTTTCAAATTGATATTGAGAAAGTGATGGCATCAATAAAACATAACAAGTTAGCCTTGTTAAGATCAGGCGAGGAGGCGGGGAGTCAGTTCCTCTCTTTTTAACTCCCTCCATTGGCTGTAACAATTTTAATTGCTTTTGGCACACTGTTATATTGCACATCCATAAAAATTCAGTTTGTTCATTCAAAATGAAGGAGCTGATAATAAGCTTTTCTCAATTGAACGAAAGAGGAACTTAGTTTCTTTCGAGCCTTAAGAAAAGTAGTGAAACATGATTCCCAACATTGGTATAATTTTTTAAAAAGGGAGAGCATCTAGAATAAAAAAAAAAGCTCAAGAATATGTTGTTGGAAAGGTCCTTAGAGGTGTTTGGTTAACCTGAGACCATGATTGTTTAATTGATGACTGGTATCCTCTGTAGTAGTGAAATTTGTAGATAAGTTTGTCAATGGATGTTTCTCCATTTTCACCTTTTCACCAGACATTGTAAAAAGTTAAGAGAAAGATCAAAGAGGAAGGAAGCAAGCCATCCAGTTTCACTATGATAAGTCCATTGTTCTTTTCTTTACTCTGATCAAAAACTGCTGCCTGAAATATGGTTTGTTTGTGTACTCCTGTGCCTGGTTTCAATTTTTCATGCCAAATAATCAACAGGTGAGTCAATTATTTAAATATTTGAAATTTCAAGAAAGTTCTTGTGGTGTGGTGGTAGTGTGCCTACCTCGGGACTATACAGTCCAGATTCAAGTTCCATCTCACCAGGAATAACATTCACATTATCTTTAATTCAAGACAGCAGACACCATGAGGCCATTCAAGGCAGTGCTACAAAGTAGCTCACAGCTGCTGCAGGGCCAGAGTTTAGGGACACCTCCAGTCGGAAGAGCTATTGATGAGCCCCATAACAAACTGCAATATTGACAATTCTTTTAAAATTCATTTGTGGAATGTGGGCTTTGCTGATTGGCTAATATTTATTGACTGTTCCTAAATGCCCTTGAGAAGTTGCTGGTGAGTTGACTTCTTGAACTGTTGTAGTACATGTGTTGTAGGTTGACCCACAATGCCCTTAGGGAGGGAATTCCATGATTTTGACCCAGTGACAGTAAAGTAGCGGAAATATATTTCCAAGTCAGAATGGTGAGTGGCTTGGAGGGGAACTTGAAGATGGTGGTGTTTCCATATATCTAAGGCCCTTATCCTTCAACATAGAAATGGTTGCAAGTTTGGAAGATGCTGTCTGAGGATGTTTGGCAAATTTCTATTGTGCATTTTGTAGATAGTGCACACTGCTGCTCCTGAGCAATGGTGATGGAGGGAGTAGATGCTTGTGAATATGGTATCAATCAAATAGGATGCTTTGCCCTGGATAGTATCAAGCATCTTGAGAGTTAGTGGAGCTGTACCTTTCCAGGAAAGTGGGGAGAATTTTATTACACTCCTGACTTGTGCCTTGAAGGTACTGGATAGGGTTTGGGAAGCCAGGAAGTGAGTTAATCACCATAGTATTCCTTGCCTCTGACCTGCTCCTGCAGCCGCTGTGAACCACTTTGCATTTTCTAATGCCTCCGGCCATTTCTTGATATCACATGGAGTGAATTGAATTGGCTGAAGACACCTGGAGGAAGCTGAGATGGATCATTCACTCTGACTGAAGATTGCTGTGGAGAAAGTGAGGACTGCAGATGCTGGAGCTCAGAGTCAAGAGGGTGGTGCTGGAAAACCACAGCAGGCCAGTCAGCATCCGAGGAGTAGGCGAATCGACATTTCGGGCATAAGCCCTTCATCAGGAATGAGGCTTGTGGGTCGGGGCTGAAAGATAAATTGGAGGGTGGTGAGTTTCGGGGTAAGTTTCCTGGGGAAGTGATAGGTGGATGAAGGTGAGGGAGAAGGTGATAGCTCAGAGCACTACACTCTCGACTCTGAGCCTCTGACCTATCACCTTCTCCCTCACCTTCACACACCTATCACTTTCCAGGCTACCTCCCCCCAACCCCAACCCTCTCCCATTTATTTCTCAGCCCTGACCCACAAGCCTCATTCCTGATTAAGGACTTATGCCCAAAACATCGATTCTCCTGCTCCTCGCATGCTGACTGACCTGTGTTTTTCCAGCACTACACACTTGACTCTGAGCTACCGAGGACACCTTCTCCCGTCTCCAACACACCCCATTCACCTGGACCTCCTATGCTGGCCTGTTACCCCCTCCCCCCACCTCTTCATTTCAAACTGCCAGCTTCATCCTGTCCAACTGCCTCACCCATTCCAACCTCTTGCCCTCGCAATGCGCAGCCCTCCACTCCCTCCGCTCCAACCCCAACCTCACCATCAAACCCAAAGACAAGGGGGGGGCACAATAGTAGTGTGGCACACAGACCTCTACACTGCTGAAGCCAGGTGCCAACTTGCAGACACCTCCTCCTACTGCCACCTTGATCATGACCTCACCCCCTATCACCAAAACATCATCTCTCAGACTATCCACAACCTCATCACCTCTCGGGATCTCCCACCCATAGCCTCTAACCTCATTGTCCATGAACCCTGCACTGCCCGATCCTACCTCCTTCCTAAGATTCACAAACCTGACTGCCCTGATCGACCCATTGTCTCAGCCTGCACCTGTCCCACTGAACTCATCACTTCCTACCTTGACACCATCCTGTCCCCCTTAGTCCAGGAATTCCCCACCTATGTTCATGACACCACCCATGTCCTTCACCTCCTAAAGATTTTCGTTTCGTCAGCCCCCAACACCTCATCTTCACTATGGACATCCAGTCCCTGTACACATCCATCCACCATGATGAAGGACTCCAAGCCTTCTGTTTCTTCCACTCACGCTGTCCCAACCAGTACCCTTCCACCGACACCCTCATCCGCCTAGCTCAACAATTTTCCTTCCAATCCTCCCCCTTCCTCCAAACCAAAGGGGTAGACAAAGACACCCACATGGGACATAGCCAAGCCTGCCTTTTTGGTGGATATGTGGAACAGTCCAACTTCTGCAGTTACACTGCACCACCCTGCATGTGTTCCTCTGCTAGATCAGCGACTGTATCACGAGGAGGTTGAACAGTTCATCACCTTTACCAATATCTTCCACCTCGACCTCAAATTCACCTGGACCATCTCAGAAACCTCCCTCGCCTTCCTGGACCTCTCGATTACCCTACCTCCTGCAAAAAACGGCATTCCTTATTCCCAATTCCTCCGCTTCTGCCGCATCTGTTCTCAGAATGACCAATTCCACCTCAGAAAGTCCAAGATGGCCTCCTTCTTCCAAGATCACAATTTCCCTTCCCACGTGGTTGATGATGCCCTTCAGCACATCTCCTCCACTTCATGCACCACTGTCCTTAAAGCACATGCCTCCCAATGCAACAAGGACAGAACACCCCCGTCCTCACCTTCCACCCCACGAACCTCTGCATACAACACATCATCCTCCACCACTTCTGCCACCTCCAAATGGACCCTCCCACCAGAGATATATTTCCCTTCCCACCCCAATCAGCATTCCAGAGAGACCATTCCCTCTGCGACTCCCTCGTCAGGTCCACACCCCTAATAGCCCACACCCCACTCCTTGCACCTTTCCCTGTCACTGCAGGAAGTGCAAAACCTGGGCCCACACCACTCCCCTTATCTCCTTCCAAGGCTGCAAGGAATCCTTCCACATCAGAAATTTATCTGTACCTCTACCAATGTCATCTACAGCATCTGTTGCACCCTGTGTGGTCTCCTCTACACTGGGGATACAGGACGCCTTCTTGCGGATCATTTCAGAGTATATCTCTGGGACACCCGCACCCACCAACCCCACTGCCCCATGGCTTAACACTTCAACTCCTCCTCCCACTCTGTCAAGGACATGAAGGTCCTGGGCCTCCTCCACTGCCAAACCACCTGACACCTGGAGGAAGAAAATCTCATATTCCGCCTTGGGACCTTGCAACCACAAGGGATAAATGTGGATTTCAACAGCTTCCTAATTTCTCCTCCTCCCACATTATCCCAGTCCCAAGCCTCCAACTCGGCACCGCCCTCCGGACCCATCCATCACTGCCCCCTCTGACCTATCACCTTCATCCAACTATTGCTTTCCCAGATACCTTACCCCCAACTCCACTCTCCTCCCATTTATCTCTCAGCCGCAATCCACAAGCCTCATTCCTGATGAAGGGCTTATGCCCAAAACGTTGATTCTCCTTCTCCTCGGATGCTGTCTGACCTACTGTGCTTTTCCAGATTGTTGTGAATGCTTCAGCTTTATCTCTTATACTGGTGTGCTGGGCTTTTCTATAACTGAGGATGTGGATATTTGTGGAGCCTCCACCTGCAGTTGAATTGTTTAATTCCACTATTCCCACAATTCCACTATATAACCATTATGCATGACTGGATGTGTTAGGACTGCATAGCTTAGATCTGGTTCATTGGTTGTGGGATCACTTAGCTCTGTCTATCAGTTGCTGCTTATGCTGTTCAGTATGCATGTAGTCCTCTTTGGTAGTTTCACCAGGTTGACAACTCAGTTTGAGGTATGCCTGGTGCTGCTCCTGACATGCCCTCTTGCACTCTCCACTGAACCAGGGATGATCTCCTGGTAATGGTTGATTCAGAGGTGTACCAGGCCATGAGTTTACAGATTTTGCTGGAAATCAATTCTGCTGCTGTTGATAGCCACAGCGTTTCATGGATGTCCAGTCTTGAGTAGTTAGATCTGTTTGAAGTCTGTCCCATTTAGTACAGTGATAGTGCCACACAACACAATGGAGGTTATTCTCAATGTGAAGACTCAACTTCATCTCCACAAGGGCTGTGTGGTGGTCACTCTTACCAATACCAATACTTTAATGGACAGATGCATCTGTAGCTGGCAGTTTGGTAAGAATGAGATCAACTATGTTTATCCCTCTTGTTGGTTCCTTCAGCACCTGCTGCAGACTCAGTCTAGCAGCTATGTCCTTTAGACCTCACCAGCTTGATCACTAGTGATGCTGCCGAGCCACTCTTGGGTGATGGACCTTGAATTCTCTTATCCAGGGTACATTTTGTACCCTTGTCATCCTTGGTGCTTCCTCTAAGTGCTGTTCAACAGAAAAACATGATTCGTCAGCCAAGGGAGGATAGTACGTTGTGATCAGCAAGCAATCTTCTTGCACATGTTTGAACTGATGCCATGAGACTTCATGGGATTCAGGGTCAATTTTGAGGACTTCCAGGACCACTCCTTCCTAACTGTACAACACTGTCACGTCTGCTGCACCTGTCCTGCCAGTGGGACAGGACATATCCAGAGATGGTGACAGAGGTGTCTGGAACGTTGCCTGTAAATAAGGTCGGATTCCATGAGTATGATTTTGTCAGGCTTTGCTTGACTAGTCATTGGGTTAGCTCTCCCAAATTTGCCACTCACCCCCAGATGTCAGTAAAGAGGATTTTGCAGGATCGTCACGGCTGTTTCTGCCATTGCTTTTTCCGCTGCCTAGGCCAATGCTAAGTGGTCTAACCAGTTTTGTTTTTGTTGAAACTTCATGGTGATTGATACAACTGAGTGGCTTGTTAGGCCATTTCAGAGGGCAATTCAAAGTCAACCACATTACTGTGGGTCTGTAGTCACATGTAGGCCAGACCACATGAGGATGGAAGACTTCCTTCCCTAAAGGACATTAATGAAACAGATGCGCATTTCTGACAATGGCTTCATGGTCATCAGTAGATTTTTAATTCCAGTTATTTTCATTGAATTCAAATTCCAACAAATGCCGTGGCAAGATTTGAACCTCTGTTCCCAGAACATTAGCAAAGTAATAACTGACTAAGAGCTAAATATTGGAGGTTGGGTTCTCAATGATTTCATATAGTTTTGGATTTTCTGGCACTTGTTGCAGAAATCTAATGCAGCCTGTTGTAATTATTCTTACAATGATCTTTCCAAATAGACTGATGAGGAGCTAGGCATCCATCCAATTGATGTCAAATAACTTGAACTAGTTTTCTTAAACGTGTTTCCTTTGTGGGAATTTCTGGGCAAGTTCATCTAACACTTAGAGAAAAAAAACTTATTGTAAATTCAACTCTGATGAATTAAGTGGCATGTTGGCTCAGTGGTTAGCACTGCTGCCTCAGTGCCAGGGACCCAGTTTTGATTCCAGCCTGGGTTGATTGTCTGTGCAGGTTTCTTAAGGGTGCTCTGGTTCTCCCCCCACAAAGGTGTGCAGGTTAGGTGGATTGGCCATGCTAAATTCTCCATAGTGCTCAGGGACGTGTAGGCTAGATGGGTTAGCCATGGTAAATGTGAGGTTATGGAGATGGACTCGGTCTGGTTAGGATGCTGTTTGGAGGGTCAGTGTACACCCAATGGGCTGAATGGCCTCTTTCCGCACTGTAGCGATTCTACGAATATTTATTAGGCAGTCAGAAACTAAGAACTGGGTTCCTCCCAGTGAAGTGGGAGAGAGGGTGTTCACGGTTGCCATAGTTTTATCAGACCGTCAGACTGATCATTTATTGGAAAGAGATAACTAGATGTTTTTTTTCACCTGAGGTGTGGTGACCCTCAGTTTAAGGAAGAGGCTGAGAAGGAGTGTCCTTATGGTAACCTCAGCCAGTCCTGATTGCTCACCTTCTTCATCCCAATCTACTGGAAGACCACTGGTAGTGAGCCATCAGCTCAAAATCCAATGTTGATTTAAAAACATACAGCCATTGTGATAGGAGCTGGAGGAGGCCATTTGCCTACTCAGCCATTCATCACGACCATGGCTGATCATCCAACTCAGTAGCCTAATCCTGCTTTGTCCCCATAATCCTTGATCCCATTCACCCCAAGAGCTATATCTAGCTGCCTCTTGAATAGAATCCATGTTTTGGCATCAACTATTTCCTGTGGTGATGAATTACAGGCTCACCATTCTTTGGGTGAAGAAATGTCTCCTCATCTCCACCCTAAATGGTCCACTCCAAATCCACAGACTGTGACCCCTCGTTCTGGACGCACCCACCATCAGGAACATCCTCCTTGTGTCCACCCTGTCTAGTCCTATTAGAATTTTACTAGTATCTATGAGATCCCACCCCCCTCATTCATCTGAACTCCAGCGAAAACAAACCTAACCTCATCAATCTCTCCTCATACTGCAGTCCCGCCGTCTCCAGAATCAGCCTGGTAAACTCCCTTAAGAGCAAGAGCATCCTTCCTCAGAAAAGGAGACCAAACCTTCACACAGTAATCTAGTGTGGCCTCACCAAGGCCCTGTATAACTGCAATATCACATCATTGCTCCTGTACTCGAAACCTCTTGCATGAAGGCCAACATTCCATTTACTTTCTTTATCGTCTGCTGCATCTGCACAGTTACCTTCAGCGCACTGCTCCACTGCACACTCCCCTCTCCCATTGACGCCTGTTGGAAAGCTGCCTGGGACCATCCATCCTGTGACTAAAATTTGCTGGCTTCTTTAAATTCAATGTTAGGTCTGATTTCAGTTGTGACTAGAGATTACCTACTACAGTGCAGTGACCATTCCCTACATAGTGTTGAGCTAGTGTTCTAGGTGCAAATCAATTACTTGGCCATTGACTTCTGTTCAGTTGGATTTGGGAAAGTTTTCAGCAGCTAAGAATTCCATTGCAATGATTGACAGAAATGTAATAGGAGAGTTTTGGAATATTAAAAATCAAATGGATTTGTTTAATAATACTGCAATGGCAGAGTTGTCAGAATATGTTTACTTTTGAAATTATTTCTTAAAGTGAGAGTTAATAAGCACTGTGACGGAACAGTGACACAAGTAGCAGGAGCTGCTGAATATGACGAGAGGCAATTATCCTCTTAAATATTTGGTTCCACATAATAACATGGGTTTCATTTAATAAAACCCAGAATTAATATTGAGAAAGTTCAAATGTGTTTAGTCCACAAAAATAGAATCTAACAGTTTTAATCTGAAGCATCATATAAAGTAGTTTTCCTTGTGTCATCTTTATTGATAATGCCTTATGCATTAAATAGCATGTAACAACTACACAAATCTATAAAACCTATTCTCTCATTAAATTTGCTCCCAAAATTAGCCTTATTTCTATGAACTAAGGCAAAACATGTGCATAATATAAATTTGTCTTTTTGTACTTATACATAGTTTGAGTTATTCTCTTATTTTCACATCTACTCAATCCAATATAGTCTAAATCTCCTCTTTGGAGTCTTCAAACAAAATGTTCACCTGGCCTTCGTGGAGAGCAGAAATAGGAGAAAGTCAGGACTGCAGATTCTGGAGAGTCAGAGTTGATGAAGTATGACGTTGGAAAAAGAACAGCAGGTCAAGCAGCATCAAGACAGTTGATATTTCAGGCATAACCCTTCAGAACTGCAGTCTTGCTCCTCAGATGCTGCCTGACCTTCTGTGCTTTTTCCAATGCCATGCTTTATCAACTCTGGCCTCCATGAGTTCCTTCTGTGTGACATATCTTTTCTCATCTTGGTGGCCCAGTGCTTAATATGAAGTTCTTTTTTCCTTGAGATCTTATCACAGGAACATGTTTCTACATTGTTGTCAGCTCTGTTCATCTGTACCCTTTAAATGGTATTGGTCAACAGGTGTAGGGTATTTTTGACACTAGGGTATATGATGAAACATATTTTCTGATGTTGGCTGGGTGCTTAGCTTAAATAAACAAAGCTAAACTGAGTTTAAACTCAATGGGCATTTCACTGCTAGCTGTGCATTCTAATTCATGTTATAATGATATTCATATTCAGAAACGGACACATTTGCAATGATAATGCTTCTTTTGCTCACAGTTAATGTGCATGAATTTAATTGTTCAATGCTGGGCCTGTAATTTTTCTTATTTAATACATTTTGTCATGCCAATGAAATCTGTTTTGATTTCTCTGGAGAGGGCACTCAATCAGATTTAATGCTGTAAATAGTGCTTGTGGCTTTGTGATACCACATACTGTGAGCTTTAAGTTTGAAATAAGCCTTTGGGGAAGATATTGGGAAGGGGGACCCTGCCCACACAAGGAGGGAAGAGTGTTCTCACACACTATGGCACTCCAAAAGCTGTTCAGTTTCCTCCTGACTTTTCAATAAAATGTCAGATGCTGAGTTCAGAGGAAAACAAGTGAATTCAAATAACCTAATTTTTTTCCTTCTTAAGAATAAAATTCAGACATTTTCAAGGTTAGCTGTGACTCATTACAATTATTTAGACATTTGAGTAATCTTGCATTACATTGCTGTGCATAAAAATAAATTTTACAAAAGTTTTATGGCATCTAACAGTTACTGCATCATTAGTTTGACTCACAAAATTGCATACTATGGTGTAAAATTTCCACTTGCTGTTAAGCACTAACAGGCAAATATTTGCTATGTTTCTCTTAATGAACACCCATTCACTTCTATCCTTCATCATAAATTGCTCATGTCATAAAATGTTAGCAGTTATTGCTTAAATTTGACTTTGATTCCCTTCAATAGGAAGATTGAAAGGCAATTATATCAAGGCATTTAAAACGATAAAGACTGAGCAATTTGTTTTCCAGCTGTAAGAATCATGAATGAAGGAATATATAATCTTTAAAGTTCATGAGAAATCATTTTGGAGAGAAATGAGACAGAATTTTTTTACAGAAGGAATCAAATTCTGAGAGCCTTGGTGGAAACTCATATTGATGCAAGCTCATCTTGTTGTCACATAGCTCAGAATGCTGTGTTTATAACCGAGGATGGTCATGCTCAAAGGAACTTGCAGTTTTCAGCAATCTGCCACCCAATGGATTATTAGGAGTGTTGACCAGTCATCCTCTTTCACCACTCAGCCAGGCACATCAAGCTGTTTCCATTCATGGTAAGTTAGTGCAATCAAGAGCATTCAACAGCTGTGCTGCAGCCATCAAGATAGCTTGTTTAGGGGTATTGGGACAACAAAGGTACATGGAAGACAGGTACGATGGCATTGTGGCTAAAAGGAGACTGTAAGGGTCTTTGAAAGACAGATGTTAGGTATGGGACCAATGAGAAAATAGGGCTGCCTTCCCTGGGATTGCTGCCAGATGAATCAATTATAGACAGTCAAGCAAAAAAGGTACTGCATTTGTTGCCTCCTCGATGGAGTAGCACAATGGTTAACACTGCTGACTCACAGTGCAAGGGGCCCAGGTTCAATCCCAGCCTTGGGCAACTGTCTGTGTGGAATTTGCATTTTCTCCCCATGTCTGTGTGGATTTCTGCAGGGTGGTCTGGTTTCCTCCCACACTCCAAAGATGTGGCGGTTAAGTAGATTGGCTGGCCATGTTAAATTGCTCTGGAGTGTACAAGGATGTGTCGGCTTGGTAGATTAGATCATGGTAAAATAGGATGGAAAGCTGTGTCTGACTGGGATGGTCTGGTACAGACTTGATGGGCTGAATGGCCTCATTTGCACTATTTGAATTCTATGTTCTACACTATTACTTACATGATGTATCCTCTGCCTGCTTCTTTTCTAACCATCTGTCTCTTCTTACTCTTCAGCTGGTTGACTGGCAGAAAGAGCTACACCATCACTACACCAGATTTGTGCAACATTCACTAGACCACCAGGATGCATTCTACCGAGTCCCTCTGGGCTCTTCCAAAGCACTTCAGGCACTGAAAAAATGCATTCTGAAAACATTCAGCAGGTCTGGCAACATCTGCCCAGAACTGTATGGTTGAGAAACTGGCTATATAGGAATAAATAATCATTAATAAGGAAGAATTGATCTCCAGTGGAACAAATCCCTGCGTCAATGGTGTATCATAATAATTAGGACTCTACAGGTCATGGCGTCAGGACATGTTCCAAATAATGATTCCTTAGTGGAGTTTTCTTTCAGAAATGATGCCTATACATATAAATAATGGAGTCTGTGCTGAAAAGAAAACATTATTCAACAATAATACACCTTCAGTGTCTGAACATGCTGGTTTGAATAAATTATAGTATGCGATTAACTAGTTCTATATATTTGTGATGCTTTAAATTGCTACCATTATAATTTCCAACCTAACTTATTTTGTCTATAAATTAATATTTATGTTAAATAGAAAAGGGTGAGTTATATAGATTGTGTCTTTGCATATAGTAATGATCTATTTCCTCGGACTACACTTCAGCCAACCAAATGTCGAAGGTCTTCAATCAAAGTCTTAGATGATTGGCTTAAACAACTTACATCTGAATGAATCAGAACAGCATTCCTGAAAATGTCTATTTTATTTCCTGTTAAGTTCAAACACAGGTTTGATTAAATATTATTTTGGAAAATGTAGAATCATTGTGAAAGAAGAAAGACCTGCACTTAATTTATATATCTAACACATTGATTAAATCATAAAAAAAATCAAAAGCACTGTGGATGCAGGAAATCAGAAACAAAAACAGAAATTGCTGGAAAAGCTCAGTATGTCTGGCAGCATCTGTAGAGAGAAATCAGAGTTAACATTTTGGGTCCAGTGATCCTCCTTCAGAACTATTTCGACTGAATCATAATCCATCTTCTTAAACAATAAAACATTAAACATAGATGATAACTACATCAATGCATTCAAGTCTGATGTCCCCTGCTGAGAGCATGGCACCTATGAATTCACCTGATTACATATGCCACATGTTGCATGATAGAACAATAACAACATCTTTCAATGTCTTTTAATCAAGCACCATTCACTCAGCCGAAAGCCAGCAATGTGATAGGATCTATTTTGAAGCAGTCAATCTGGAACCAACAGCTAACAGAAAAAAAAGACTGCAAAGCTGATTTTGCTGAGTAACCAGCTAGTTTGCCTTCCAGTAAAGTACATTATATATTTGACTTTGGAAAACTAAAACAACTTTTGAATATAATTTTCTTAGATATCTCAAGACAATTTCAATTAAGCATAAACATATGAACATTTCAGATAAGCGTTCTTCTTGTGGAGGACTACAACTCTGAACACACATGTTCCCAGATAGCAGGGTCTTGCCATAGTGGTCTATAGCCTGGTGGAAGGACCTACATACAGCAGCCTACATTCGGCAATCTCCTTATTGACCCAAAGATCCAAATCTAGTGTTATACATCAGGCTTGCATTTAGTCATTGATTTTTACTTTGTCATCACAGAGTCAAAGAGTCATATGTCACGGAATGTGATATTCTTTTGGAAAATGCTATACCTACTATGAGGCAAGCCCAGCACCTGGACCATATTGATAGATGAGTGAAAATGTTTCATAGAACATAGAACAATACAGCCCAGAACAGGCCCTTCGGCCCTCGATGCTGCGCTGACCTATGAACTAAGCTCATCCCCCTACACTATCCCATCATCATCCATGTGCTTATCCAAGGATTGTTTAAATATCCCTCATGTGGCTGAGTTAACTAAATTGGCAGATAGGGCATTCCACACCCTTACCACTCTCTGAGTAAAGAACCTTAGTCAATTTAGGTTTGGATTTACCCTCTTTCAAGTACAGACTTTTTTTTAGTTCTATTGATCTGGATGAGGTGGACAAGCTAGGCAAGGTCATATTCTTGAATATCTTGTGGGCGGCACGGTGCACAGTGGTTAGCACTGCTGCCTCACAGCGCCAGAGACTCAGGTTCAATTCCCGCCTCAGGCGACTGACTGTGTGGAGCTTGCACATTCTCCTCGTGTCTGCGTGGGTTTCCTCCGGGTGCTCCGGTTTCCTCCCACAGTCCAAAAATGTGCAGATTAGGTGAATTGGCCATGCTAAATTGCCTGTAGTGTTAGGTGAAGGGGTAAATGTAGGGGAATACGTCTGTGTGGTTTGCGCTTCGGCGAGTCGGTGTGGACTTGTTGGGCCGAAGGGCCTGTTTCCATACCGTAACTAATCTAATCTAATCTTTGGAACCCTAAAGAACAGTAAGCATATACCTCTTAGCCATCTCTGTTCCAATGCAAACATATACAATGTAAGTGAAAGCTCAGCATAGACTGAACCTTCCCGTTACTCAAACATCCTAATTGCCCCCTTCTGTATTTTCTAAATGGCTGTGGCATCCTGGAAGGTGAAGAGACAGAAGAAAAAGGACAAAAAAAAGCCAAAAGAATGAAAACTATCTTTCAAGTACTTTTATACTTTATATATATTTATATATACACACACACACACACATACATTTTCATTTTCTAAACTCCGATGGATACAGGTCTAACCTTTCCTCTCAAGATATGTCCCTTCTCCCAGGAATTATTTGAGTGAAACTTTTCTCAACTTAGCGTCATACAGCATGGAAATGGAGCCTTCAGTCCAATTTGGTCCGACAGATCAGACATCCCAATCTGATCTCGTCCCTTTGCCAGCATTTGGATCTTTTTCTTTCTAAATCCTTCCTATACATCAAGATGCCTTTTAAATGCTGTAATTGTACCAGCCTCCAACACTTCCTCTCACAGCTTATTCCATACTTGCACAAACTCTTCTGATGCAATTATCTCATTACTTAAATAAGATGAACAGAACTCTATTCAGTATTCTGGGATTTAAAAGTGATGCACTCAAGTCTGCAGCAACAACCAAAAGTTAAAGTGAATGGACAGTTATAATTTTCCAAAATTGCCTCGATTTTGGAATGGTTCCATTGGATTGGAAAATAGTGAATGTGACTTCTCTATGCAATAAAGGAAGGAGACTGAAAGCAGGAAACTACAGGCCAGTTAGCTTGTCATATGGGAAGAGACCAATTATTAAGGAGGTTGTACCCAGGCCACTTAAAAAATTGCAACGCAATCAAGCTGAGTCAAAATAGTTTTGAGAGAGGAGAATTGTGCATGATATAAAGTGCCACGGGATGAGACTGGAACGTTAATTATTTATGATGTATGTCAATGACTTGAATGAAAGGACCAAAGTCATTGTAGCTAAACCTTTTAGTTGACAAAGGAAGTAACTTTTGAAGAGGATATAGGAGTCTACAAAGGGATATAGATAGGTTAATGAATGGGCATGAAGTTGGCAGATGGAGCATAATGTGGGAAAATATGAACTTGTCCAGTTAGGCAGGAAGAAAATGGAATAGAAAAAAAAACTATTATTTAAATGGAGAGAGATTTTAGAACTGTGGAAGAGTTTGGGTGTCCTAGTTCACAAAAGTTTCTGGGTACATCAAAAAATTAAAAGGGAATTGGAATCTTGTTGTTTATTGAAAGGGGGATAGAATACATAAATAAATAGGGAGGTTTTGATACAGTTGTGCAGGTATTGGTGAGTACTGAATGCAGTTCTGTTCATCTTATTTTTAAAATGAAGTAACTGTATTGCAAGAAGCCCAGAGAAGGTTCACTGGACTAATTCTTGTGAAAAGGGACATATCTTGTGAGGAAAGGTTAGACCTGTATCCAATGAAGTTTAGAAATGAAAGTTTATACATATATTTGAAACTTATTCAATTCTTAAAGAAATTGGGAGGATACACTGAAACGTTTCTCCTTGTGTAAGAGATTAGAACTAAGGCATAATTTTAAAAAAGGTTTCTCCCACTTAAGGTAGTGATGTAGAGAAATATTTTATCTCAGAGTATCACAAGTCTGTGGAATTCCTTTTCCCACAGAGTGCTGGAAGCAGAGTCTTTGAACTTTTTTTAGGCAAAATTAGAGAGATTCTTGACTAGTAAGGGAGTCAAAGGTTACCAGGGGCAGGAAGGAAAGTGGAGCTGAGGCCACAATCAAGCCCTCTATAATTTTAGTAAGTGGCAAAACTGGTTCAAAGGACCAATAGTCTACTTCTGCTCCTAATTGAGATTGATTTGTGAACAGTTCAAAATCATGGTGGATGGCTGATAATGAATGTCCAGATTTAGGGACAGTCATACAGAGTGAGAGAACATCAAGGCTATTGATTGTCAGAGTATCAGTGAATGCATTGTTTGTGATTTTCCACTGGAATTCAGACAGTATAGGAGGTGGGACAAGTTTACCATGATCTGTGTTGACTGCAGACCTGTTAAAGTCATCCCTTTTTCTTCAATTCATTTGTAGGATGTAGTCATGAAAGGCTCGGCTAGCATATATTGGCTATCCTTAATTGGTCTTCAGAAGCTGATAGTGAGTGTTAGGGATACCCATCATTAAGTAGTACAAAATGACCGATGGCTGTCCATAACTTAACAGAAAATGGCCGATAGAATGCAGCAGAACATAGCTAATGGTAGATAGAGCGCTTTGAGAAAATATTTTCTTAATGTGGTCTCAGCAAGTCGAACAAAAGCAGGACTGTTTATTCAAGGTCACTGGCTGTGATAGAATGTGCAGCTGCAATTGCTTACATAGACAGGAGAATTTTACACTAAGTGATTGTTTCTCCTGAATTATTTAATCAATACTTTACAATAATAAGTGTAGGTTTTGGTTAATATTCTTCAGATAATCATAGATATAGACTCTATAGCAGCTATAGATCCACATATACACAAAAGTCACCAAAAGAAACGATTCAAACCAGTTTCAGGCAGTAGAAGTGCTAACCACCACACAACCACACACCACCACCTCCCCCCCTCCACAGACAGTGAAGATCATGACAGTGGGTGGACCACTAGGCTGTCCATCTCTTTGTCATTCAGTAATCTTAACTGGAAATACAATGAAATTGCTGTGAACTGTGTAAGATGCTGCATGAAAGAATCAATTTTCGAGGGACATCTTAACATTCCTGACCAATGGCATCAAAGTGGGTTGGGGGGGGTTGGGGGGGGGGGTGTGTGCTATGGCGTGAACATTCTAAGTTTTTGTGTGCATTACTGTGAAAAAAATCTGAAGCTATAAGAAGTTGCACCAAAATGAAATTGTACCTGAATCTACCACCGGACTCAGGCTCTTATTGGAAAATAGGAGATCTAACAATTTGGCACTGTGAGCAGGATCGCTGGAGGAATAAAGGGTTACATCTCAGACAAAATGAGACATGATTTCCCATGCACAGAGCTATGTTGACTATCCCTAATCAATCCTTACCTTTCCAAATACATGTACATCTTGTCACTCAGGATTCCCTCCAACAACTTGCCCACCACCAACGTAAGGCTCACTGGTCTATAGTTCCCTGGCTTGTCCTTACTACCCTTCATAAAGAGTGGCGCCATGTTAGCCAACCTCCAGTCTTCCAGCACCTCACCTGTGACTATCGATGATACAAATATCTCAGCAAGAGGCCCAGCAATCACTTCTCTAGCTTCCCACAGAGTTGTAGGGTACACCTGATCAGGATGATCCACGTTTTTTTAAAAGTTACTTGATAACTCGTTTTAGATATTTGATGTATCTTTATGTAAACTTGCCCAAACTCAAAATTTTGTTTACTTCATTAAAGTCGCTAACAATGCTTTATGCATTGAAATTCCTGATACGCAATACATTAAATATTTTCACTGTACTTCCCTGATGCTGAAATGTGTTGTGATCGAATGGCTTGCTGGGTTGAGGATGCCTCATCCATCACTGTGTTGTAATGTTTGAAAGTCTGCAGACAGGTTCAGGAGTTTGTAGTCAAACTTTTAGTGTCTGGGGAAAAAAAAGCATCCATCCATTACACTTCAGACAGAATGGGTTAATTAATAAAATGAGAATTACTGCTGGATGTAATTATGTCAACCATCTCTTCCTTTCTGTAATGAAATAAGCGTATTATAATTAACAAAAGAAAAGCCTACCTCCTTTGTTAGATTCTCCTTTTTTTAAAAATCTCTTTGCTCAAAGAAAATTACATTTCCAAAATTCCAGTTTTCCTATTACTTAGATATTTTCACACCAAAACACATTTATAATGAGCAAATCTTATCATCCGGAAATAAAGATTCACTCAAGTGTTAAACAATATTTGGAAGTTCACTCTGTCCAGAAATTGAAATTCCAAACATCATCATTTCTGAAATTAAAATTTACCCAGGACTCTTTCCTCAGTCCAACACAGGACGGAGCCAATTCCAAGAGGTAAATTTTTACCAAGCTTTACGAACCAAATTTTTTAATTAACATTTTGTCGCAAATTTTTGCTTTACACAACCACTGATAGTTCCTTAAAAGGGCACAACGTTAACCATACATGTTACACACTGATGCAGATGCACACCACAGTTTTAAATCACCAAAGATTCCCAAAATGCAAACTAAACTCAAAGCATTCCCAGATCCCGAGCTCCAGGGAATGAAAACAGACTATTCGATTCAACCCGTCCATGCCAACCAGACATCCAACCTAATCTAGTCCCATTTGCCAACACTTGGCCCATATCCCTCTTAACCCTTCCTATTCATAGACCCATCCAGATGCCTTTTAAATGTTGCAATTGTACCAGCCTCCACCACTTCCTCTGGCAGCTCATTCCATACACACACCACCCTCTGCATGAAAATGTTGCCCCTTAGGTCCCTTTTAAATCTTTCCCCTCTCACCCTAAACCTATGCCCTTTAGTTCTGGACTCTTCCACCCCAGGGAAAAGACTTTATCTATTTATCCTATCAATGCCCCTCATGATTTTATAAACGTCTCTAAGGTTACCCCTCAGCCTTCGACACTCCAGGGAAAACAGCCCCAGCCTATTCAACCTCTCCCTATAGCTCAAACCCTATCCTATCAATGCCCCTCATGATTTTATAAACGTCTCTAAGGTTACTCCAGGGAAAACAGCCCCAGCCTATTCAACCTCTCCCTATAGCTCAAACCCTCCAACCTTGGCAACATTCTTATGAATTTTTTCTGAACCCTTTCAACTTTCGCACCCTCCTTCTGATAGGAAGGAGATAGAATTGAACGCAATATTCCAAAAGTGGTCGAACTAAGGTCCTAAGCAGCTGCAACATGAACTCCCAACTCCTGTACTCAATACTCTGACCAATAAAGGAAAGCATACCAAATGCCTTCCTCACTATCCTATCTACCTGCGACCTGACTTTCAAGCAGCTATGAACCTGGTCTCCAAGGTCTCTTTGTTCAGCAACACTCTATAGGATCTTATCATTAAGTGTTTCAGTCCTGCTCTGATTTGCTTTCCCAAATGCAGCGCCTCACATTTAGCTAAATCAAACTCCATCTGCCATTCCTCAGCCCATTGGCCCATCTGATGAAGTTCCCATTGTAATCTGAGGTAATCTTCTATGCTGTCCACTACATCTCCAATTGGGGTGCCATCTGCAAACTTACTAACTATACCTCCTATGTTCATATTAAACTCATTTATATAAATGACGAAAAGTAGTGGACCAGCACCAATTCTTGTGGCACTACAGTGGTCACAGGCATCCAGGGTGGAAAACAATGTTCCATCACCACCCACTGTCTTCTACCTTCAAGTCAGTTTTGTATCCAAATGGCTAGTTCTCACTATATTCCATGAGATCTAACCTTACTAATCAGTCTCCCATGGGGAACCTTGTCGAACACCTTATTGAAGTCCATATAGATCATGTCCACCGCTCTGCCCTCATCAATCTTCTTTGTTACTTTTTTCAAAAAACTCAATCAAGCTCATGAGACATGATTTCACATGCACAAAGCCATGTTGACGATCCCTAATCAATTCTTACCTTTCCAAATACGTGTAAATCCTGTCCCTCAGGCTTCCCTCCAACAGCTTGCCCATCACCAACGTCATGCTCACCGGTCTATAGTACCCTGGCTTGTCTTTACCACCTTTCTGACATAATGGCACCACGTTAGCCAATCTCCAGTCTTCTGGCATCTCACCTGTGACTATAAATGATACAAATATCTCAGCAAGGGACCAGTAATCACTTCCCTAGCTTCCCACAGAGTTCTAGGGTTCACCTGATCAGGTCCTGGGCATTTATCTACCTTTATGCGTTTTGAGACATCCAGCACTTCCTCCTGTGTAATAGGATGTCACCATCTATTTCCCTACATTCTATATCTTCAATGCCCTTTTCCACAGTCAAGGCTGATGCAAAATACTTGTTTAGTATCACCCCCATCTCTTGCAGCTCCACACAAAGGCTGCCTTTGAGGGGCCCTATTTGCTCCCTAGTTACCCTTTTGTCCTTAATGTATTTGTAAAAACCATTTGGATCCTCCTTAACCCTAATTGCCAAAACTATCTCAGGTCCCCTTTTTGCCTTCCTGATTGCTCTCTTAAGTATATTCCTACTGCCTTTATACTCTTCTAAGGATTCACTCAATCTATCCTGTCTAAACCTGACATATGCTTCAAAACCTCAATTTCTCCAGTCATCCAGCATTCCCTACACCTAGCAGCCTTTCCTTTCACCCTAACAGGAATATACTGTCTCTGGACTCTCGTTATCTCATTTCTGAAGGCTTCCCAATTTCCAGCCATCCCTTTACTTGCAAACATCTGCACCCAATCAGCTTTTGAACGTTCTTGCCTAATACCATCAAAATTAGCTTTCCTCCATGTTTCAAACTTCAACTGTTCGATCTGGTCTATCCTTTTCCATCATTATTTTAAAACTAATCGAATTATGGTCGCTGGTCCCAAAGTGCTCCCCAGCTGACACCTCAGTCACTTGCCCTGCCTTATTTCCCAAGAGTAGATCAAGTTTTACACCAAATTTCAAACAAATGAGCTAATGTTTTCAGCTGCTGGGTATGCTACCACATTCACACCCACTTGAAAGAGGGTATCCCCTTAAGACCCATCCTTTTAATGCATCCAAAATGACAGAATGGGTAATTCACCAGAACGTCTCCTCAGAAAATCCGGCACAATTGGCAAGGCAGTCCTCGGCATGGACAGGGGTGTGTCAGGTGCACGAGGCGGATCCCTGAGAGCACTGGGTGTCAGCAGGTTACAACCTGGCTGCCTCTCGAGGTGGTATCAGCCGAGTTCCAACACCTCTCAACAACCCCCATTCATAACCCTGGCTAACACTTCTGGAATTGGAAGACCAGCAGGAGGGATATGTCTATGTAGAACATGGACAGGAAAGCAGGAGATGGGATACAGCAAGTTTTCCCAATATGGGGTGTAACCCAGGTGCTGATTGCACCCTCCTAACATTCCAAAACCTTGCCAGCAAACATACTTTCCAGCAAAGGTGATCTCACGAGATAAGAGCGAGGGTGACTCATTACCACGGCACTTACTTTGTGTGCATCCATAAGGCCAGCATCTCATTACCCCCATCATGGACCAGATCATGTTACTTGAATTCTGTCCTCCCCTTGATCTGTCAGACATTCTCCATATCCAAAATTCACCACAGACAAAGGTTTAAGAGAGCCATCATGCAAACTGAAAGATTCTTTGCCATCTTACATCCCTGGTATGGAAATGCAAAGCTGGCAAGGCAATCCATCAGCTTGGCAGCTATCCTAGAACAGGTAGTCAATGATACAACCCAAGCTTTACATAAGATTAACACTGAAATGGTACTCATTCGGAAAACAGCTTTGCAGAACAGGATAGCCCTTGATTTGACATTAACAGAGAAAGGAGGTATTTGCGCTCTGATCCGAGCAGACTGTTATACTTACATCCCTGGCAATGCTGAGGGAATCACTGACCTGGCAGTGCACGCTAGGAAAGAAATGAATAAACTAAAACAACCCCCATTCTCCACTCTGTGGAGTTGGGAAATGGGCTAGTTGCGAACCTTGGGAACCTCCCTGGTGCAGGGCATAATGTTATTCACTGTAGTAATTCCCATTTTGTATTGTTTGTTTTTGTTAATCAAATGCTATTGCCCACTGGTTGCATCTGTTGCAGCCCCGCAGGTTAGGCTCCTGAAAGACAATCAACCCATGAAGTAATCATTCTTGCATAGATAACCTGTTTCGTATGTGTAACTATACACTTGTGTGCTTTGTGATTTGCGTAAGGAGGAAATCAAAAAGGGGATTCTTAGGGCTGTCCATAATTAAGTAGCAAAATGACCAATGGCTGCCCATAATGGAACAACAAATGGCTGACGGAGTGCAGCAGAAGATGGCTGACAGTAGATAAAGAGCCTTGGCAAAGTAATTTCTTAATGTGGTCTCACTAAGTTGAACAATAGCAGGACTGTTTAATCAAAGTCATTCTGTTGCTTACATAGACAAGAATATTTTATATTAAGTAGCTATTTCTCTTGAATTATTTATCAATATTTTGTAATATTAAGTGTAAGTTTTGGTTAAGATTCTTCAGATAATCATAGATGTAGATTCCATAGTAGATGTAGGTCCACATGTACACAAAAAGTCACCAAAAGAAAAAATTCAAACCAGTTTCAGGCAGTAGAAGTGCCACCACCACCCCCCACCTTATCATTAAAGTCTGTGAAAATATCATAATGGTGGGTGGACCACTAGGCTGTCCATCTCTTTGTCATTCAGTAATCTTAACTGGAAATAGACAGCCAATTACAGAGGGACATCTGCGTGCCGTTGACCAATAGAATCAAGGTGGGGGGGTGGTTGGCGGGTAGAGAATCTAGGTTTGAGCTATATACAATCTGAAGTTTTAGTGTCCCTTACTGTAAAAACATCTGAAGCTGTAATGAAGTTGCACCAAAATATAATCGTACCTGAATCTACCACCAGACTCAGATTCTCATTGGAAAATAGGAGATCCAACAGTGAGAACCATTTCAATGTATGTGGTGTAGATACACCTGCAATGCTGTTAGAGAGAGTTCTAGACCTTTCCTGACTTCTTCCTTATTTTTGATGATTGCATCACATTCAAGCAGTGAACAGACAGGATTGTTCCTATGACCAGAAATGTAACCCAGTTAAGTAAAATTAATTCTAACGTCTTACGGAGATTGGTATGATTGTTTCAGAAGTACCTGCTATGTAGAGTTCTAAGCACAGGTAGGATTTCTTCCTCCTCAGAAATGGCAGTGCAGGTATTGGGAACGGTAAATAATGGGCTGGTACCATTGCTTCCTCAGCAATCAAATTCTGTGCAGGAAGCACTTTGGGAAAATCTTCCTGATCTGCCAATAATTAAGTTGCTTAAGTGAACACTGAATTACCACTTAAGGGCTTCAAACTGCCACTGGTTCAATCATCCGAATTCACAGCAGATTGGAAAAATGGATGCTTTCCTGAAAGGGAAACTAGGGTGGCCTGCCCAGCAGTTTGAGAGTTGAGTGGGGATTTCCATTTGCCTCTGGAGAACTAAATTGCCTATTTTCAGGAAGACACAGTGAACCACAGAGCAATCAGACAGAGACAAGACCAGCAGTGAGTCTTGTGTTCAGCAGTACCACATAGTTACTGCAGGATTATCATGGACTCCCAGGAGTAATGTCTGTCATGGTTAAGTAATATAAGGGATGAGAGTTTCATAAGGTGGCATCAATATGATAGTGAAGCAGAGATTGTGTCTCTATGGCAAAAATCTAAATCAAGGCTGTGAGGGCTCAACCGACCTGGAAAAGAATAAGAAAGTACTTGTCCAGCGATACATGAATTCAGACAGCAATGGCACGGTGGCACAGTGGCTAGCAGTGCCAGAGACCCGGGTTCAAATCCTACCTCAGGCAACTGTCTGTGCGGAGTTTGCACATTCTCCCTGTGTCTGCGTGGGTTTCCTCCCATAGTCCAAAAATGTGCAGGCTAGGTGAATTGGCCATGCTAAATTGCCAGTCGTGTTAGGTGTAGGGGAATGGGTCTGGGTGGTTTGCTCTTTGGAGGGTCGGTTGGACTTGTTGGGCCGAAGGGCATGTTTCCACACTGTAAGTAATCTAATCTAAAACTGTGCAGGTTCACTGTGGTATCAGTCTCTCTCCTGCACTGACCTTACCATGTGTTTCCATTGTCTGCTCTTCTCCCTTTTAAAACTGCTGTTGTTTTGACTATTTTTTCCCGAAGTTCCAAAACAATGCAACAGCATATGAAACAGTAACTGCTGCTCCTGGAATTCAAGGAAATCACCTCCAACACCTAAAATACCTCAAAAAAGGAGTAGCTGTTGCAGCCAGAAATTTTTCCCATTCTCCATCTTGGATTACCCAGAACCACAGTGAACTTGCACAGTTACTGCCTTTGCTGTTTGAATTCATGTATCGCTGGATATTGGAGTGCTGGGAAAATTAACAAACAGTGAAATTCACAACTAATCTTGGAGGAACTGTTTGGGCCAAGTTCACAACACAGAATCAGATAAGTTAGTTGTTTTAAGCGGCCTACAGAAAGGCTGCAGTAGTGAGCGGAGTGGGTTATTTCTTGATTATATGTTTTTTGAGATATGGTTCTTGATTAAACTTAAATATAAGCCATAACTGTTAACCTAACCTGGGGCAGTGTTTTGTAGAGAAATAAGATAGTGTTATTTTCTGGGTCTGTAGATTGTGAATGAGCAAAAATGGCCTGTAGTAGAATGATATGTGCTTCTTATCAGATGTGAGAGTTTAAAGAGAGTATAAGGGTTAATGTGGATTATATCTACAATAAATGCTGTTGGTTGTGAATCTTATCAGATCAAATGGAGAGACAGTTAGAAGCAATGAGGAATTTGCAACAGCACCAGTATGCGATGGATGGCAGTTATAGGAAGGAGGGAAAGTCTCAGATAGAGTCACATAGATGAGTTACCTCCAGGAAAGGTAAGAGAGGTAGGCAGCTAATGCAGGAGTCTTCTGTGGCTATAGTCATTTCAAACAAGTATGCTGTTTTGGAAAATATAGGGGGTGATGGATTCTCAGAGAAACATAGCACGAACAGCCAAGTTTCTGGTATTGAGACTGGCTCTAATGCAACGAGGGGTACATCAGGTTCCAAGAGATCAATTGTGTTAGGGGATTCTCCAGTCAAAGGTACAAACAGATGTTTCTGTGGCCAGAAGCGAAAAGTCAGAATGATGTGTTGCTTCCCTGGTGCCAGGATCAAGGATGTCTCAGAGAGGGTGTAGAATGTTCTCAAGGGGGAGAGGGTTCAGCAAGAGGTCATTGTTCACATTGGAACCAATGATATAGGAAGGGAAAAGGTTGAGATTCTGAAGGGAGATTACAGAGACTTAGGCAGGAATTTAAAAAGGAGGTCCTCGAGAGTAGTAATATCTGGATTACTCCTGGTGCTATGAGCTAGTGAGGGCAGGAATAGGAGGATAGAGCAGATCTATGCATGGCTGAGGAGCTGGTGTATGGGAGAAGGATTCATATTTTTGGATCATTGGAATCTATTTGGGGTAGACGTGACCTGTACAAGAAGAATGGATTGCACTAAAATTGGAAGGGGACTAATATACTGGCAGGGAGATTTGCTGGAGCTGCCCGGGAGGATTTAAACTAGTAAGGTGTGGGGGGTGGGACCCAGGGAGATAGTGAGGAAAGAGATCAATCTGAGACTGGTACAGTTGAGAACAGAAGCGAGTCAAACAGTCAGGGCAGGCAGGGACAAGGTAGGACTAATAAATTAAACTGCATTTATTTCAATGCAGGGAAGGTAGATAAACGCAGGGCATGGTGGGGAACATGGGACTGGGATATCATAGCAATTACAGAAACATGGCTCAGGGATGGGCAGCTTAATGTTCCAGGATACAAATGCTACAGGAAGGATAGAAAGGGAGGCAAGAGAGGAGGGGGAGTGGCATTTTAGATAAGGGACAGCATTACAGCTGTGCTGAGGGAGCATATTCCCGGAAATACATCCAAGGAAGTTATTTGGGTGAAACTGAGAAATAAGAAAGGGATGATCACCTTATTGGGATCGTATTATGGACCCCCTAATAGTCAGAGGGAAATTGAGAAACAAACTTATAAGGAGATCTCAGCTATCTGTAAAAATAATAGAGTGGTTATGGTAGGGGATTTTAACTTTCCAAACATAGACTAGGACTGCCATAGTGTTAAGGGTTTAGATGGAGAGGAATTTGTTCAGTGTGTACAAGAAAATTTTCTGATTTAATATGTGGATGTACCTACTAGAGAAGGTGCAAAACTTGACCGACTCTTGGGAAATAAGGCAGGGCAGGTGACTGAGGTATCAGTGGGGGAGCACTTTGGGGCCAGCAACCATAATTGTATTAGATTTAAAATAGTGATGGAAAAGGATAGACCAGATCTAAAAGTTGAAGTTCTAAATTGGAGAAAGGCCAATTTTGACGGTATTAGGCAAGAACTTTCAAAAGCTGATTGGGGGCAGAGGTTTGCAGGTAAAGGGACGGCTGGAAAATGGGAAGTCTTCAAAAATGAGATAAAAAGAATCCAGAGAAAGTATATTCCTGTTAGGGTGAAAGGAAAGGCTGGTAGGTATAGGGAATGCTGGATGATGACAGAAATTGAGGGTTTGGTTAAGAAAAAGAAGGAAACATATGTCAGGTATAAACAGGATAGATCGAGTGAATCCTTAGAAGAGTATAAAGAAAGTAGGAGTATACTTAAGAGGGAAATCAGGAGGGCAAAAAGGGGACATGAGATAACTTGGCAAAAAGGGTTAAGGAGAATCCAAAGGATTTTTACAAATACATTAAGGACAAAAGGGTGTCTAGGGAGAGACTAGGGCCGTTCAAGGATCAGCAAGGCGGCCTTTATGTGAGCCACAAAAAATGGTGGATATACTAAATGTGTATTTTGCTTCAGTATTTACTGTGGAAAAGGATATGGAAGATATAGATTGTAGGGAAATAGATGGTGACACCTTACAAAATATCCATATTACAGAGGAGGAAGGGCTGGATGTCTTGAAATGCACAAAGATGGATACATCTCCAGGACCAGATGGGCCAATGGGCTGAGAAGTGGCAAATGGAGTTTAATTCAGATAAATGCGAGGTGCTGCATTTTGGGAAAGCAAATCTTAGCAGGACTTATACACTTAATGGTAAGGTCCTAGGGAGCGGTGCTGAACAAAGAGACCTTGGAATGCAGGTTCATAGCTCTTTGAAAGTGGAGTCGCAGGTAGATAGGATAGTGAAGAAGGCGTTTGGTATGTTTTTTTTATTGGTCAGCGTATTGAGTAAAGGAGTTGGGAGGTCACGTTGCGGCTGTACAGGACATTGGTTAGGCCACTGTTGGAATATTGCGTGCAATTCTGGTCTCCTTCCTATCAGAAAGATGTTGTGAAACTTGAAAGGCTTCAGAAATATTTGCAAAGATGCTGCCAGGGTTGGAGGACTTGAGCTATAAGGAGCGGCGGAACAGGCTCGGGCTGTTTTCCCTGGAGCTTCTAAGGCTGAAGGGTGACCTTATAGAGGTTTACAAAATTATGAGGTGCATGGATAGGATAAATAGACAAAGTCTTTTCCCTGGGATGGGGGCATCCAGAACTAGAGGACATAGGTTTAGGGTGAGAGGGGAAAGATATAAAAGAGACCTAAGGGACAACTTTTTCACACAGAGGGTGGTACATGTATGGAATGATCTGCAGAGGAAGTGGTGAAGGATGGTACAATTGCAACATTTAAGAGGTATTTGGATGGGTATATGAAAAGGAAGGGTTTGGGGGGATATGGGCAGGTGGCAGGTGGGACTAAATTGGGTTGGGGTATCTGATCGGCATGGACGGGTTGGACTGAAGGGTCTGTTTCCATGCTGTACATCTCTATGACTCTCTGACTCTGTGACTCTAATTCATGGACACCCTGCAATTCTCCTTGAAATGTGCAGTCACATAAAGATTAATGACTGGAAGGAGCCTACTGCTGCCAATGGTTCAAAATGGTGGCATCATGACGAATCATAATGTCTGAATGACAAGGTAGAGTGATGGCAGTGAAGGAGAGAAACAGGAGCAAATTCTCCCCTCTGGGTCTCACTTCCACATGTGACATCCTGCTCAATATGCTGATGGAAATGAAAATCCCCAAATCTCTTCAGTCACAGCACGGTGGCACAGTAGTTAGCACTG
Organism: Chiloscyllium plagiosum; assembly: GCF_004010195.1. Taxonomy (NCBI): domain Eukaryota; kingdom Metazoa; phylum Chordata; class Chondrichthyes; order Orectolobiformes; family Hemiscylliidae; genus Chiloscyllium; species Chiloscyllium plagiosum. The sequence goes on along the minus strand of NC_057711.1, from coordinate 80,971,428 downwards.
CTGCCTCACAGCGCCAGAGACCCGGGTTTGATTCCCACCTCAGGTGACTGGCTGTGCGAAGTTTGCACATTCTCCCCGTGTTTCCTCTGGGTGCTCCAGTTTCCTCCCACAGTCCAAAAAATGTGCAGGTCAGGTAAATTGGCCATGCTAAATAGTGTTCGGTGAAGGGGTAAATGTAGGGGAATGGGTCTGGGTGGGTTGCGCTTCAGCAGGTCGGTGTGGACTAGTTGGGCCGATGGGCCTGTTTCCATACTGTAAGTAATCTAAACATGAAAGCCCAGATTAAAAATATGACTCTGAGTTTATGTCACCCTCGAATCCAGGATTAACTGATGACGAGGATGTTTGTAATGTAAAAGGAATTTCAATATCTGGCAAAATATAAGAAATACTTTATTGAATTATCCATGTAGGAATGTTTAGTAACTCAATGTCTCCATCATATGTGGCTTTGTACCTAATGTTAGATATATCAAAACAAATACATTGTCCTAGTTTTCAGTTGGTAACACTTTCATCTGAGAAAGCTCACTTCAGAGCCAGCAACACAAAAATCTATACATCATTGCAATACCAAGGGAGTGCTTTACTGTCAAAGGTGCCATATTGCAGATGAGAAATGAAACCATCTGTCCTCTCAGATGGCAATAAAAGATCCCCTGGCACAATTTTCAAGAAGAGCAGATGGGTTGACCTTGGTGTCCTCACTAATATTTTCCCACATTCAACATCTGAAGTGAATTAGCTGGTCGTTTTCCTATTGCAATTTGTGAAAGCTCACCATTCAAAAGTCAGCTATATTATGATCAGGTTCACTGGGTCTGCTCAGAGGTCTGTCCAGCAGCAGCAGCAGAAGTTGGAAAGAATGTAGCCCAGGTGAGGAAGGTTGAATTGACTTTGCCTTTTCAGCCTCCTTGGTTGCTTTAACAAAGATTTAATGTCCTTTTTGAGAATGCAGCTATAACAACTCCAATTAAAATATAGTTGGCCAGTTCACTAGAAGCAAAAATTGGAAACAATTGCAAGGTTTTGCTGCATTGAAGAAAGAGGAATTTTAGTTTTCTGAAGAAGGGTCACTGGACCCAAACTGTACTTTCTCTCCACAGTTGCTGCCAGACCTGCTGAGATTTTCCAGCAATTTCTATTTTTGTTTCCAATTTGTAACATTCACAGTTCTTTCAGTTTTTTGTTTAGAATTTTATTACTTACTGACCCCAAGAAAAATAATCAAGATGCACCATCAAACACACACACAAATGAAGGGTTTTGTGTACAAAGTAGCAAAATACAAAGTTAAAAATGAGATCAAATGTAAAGTACAATGTTAAAAAAGATCATGTGTAACACAAAAAGAAAAATAATTGGAATTCAGTTTGAAGGTATTCTGCAAGTGTACTGTGTTATCCTGAGACAACGGTTATATTTAGTATTATGGGTCAGAAGGGATATTGCAAATTTTTTTGAGTTCTCAGTGTTCAGATGTTTCTCCACTTTGTGTCATGGTCACTTTATCCTTCCTGAATAAGTGTGTGAGTGAGTGTGAGAGAGAGAGAGAGATACTGGAAGAGAGGGAGAAAGAGAGAAAAAGAAAGAGAGAGAAAAAAACAAGGGAGGAAAATGAAGGAGAAAAAGAGACAAAGACAGAGAATTGAAGAGATGGACAGAAAGAGAGAGATTCAGAGGGAGAAAGATAAAGGCGAAAAATTGTGAAAGGAAGAGACAAAATGAGAAAGCGATAAAAAAAGAGAGAAAATGAGAAAGTGATAAAAGAAGAGAGAAAATGAGGGAGAAACAGTAAAAGAGAAACAGAAAGAGAGAACAAGAGAGAGAATATTCCAGGACCTCTATTTCATTTCCAATGATCTGCCAAAGCTGTTGCTTGAAATACAGCTCATTATGTATTCCTGTTACTGGGGTCTTTCCAAACTGGATAATTGCAAGCTTTCATCTCCAATATGTGAAACGTAACCCAGAGGTGTAAATTAAAAATAGGAGACACAAGTTTCTTCACACCTGATTAGCTTCAGGTTGTTTTTTATATCAAAGAAAAATGATTTAATTTCAGTTCTGATGATTTCATTTATTCCACAATGGTTTCAACTTTGATCAGATGATCACTGCAGCCATTTTTAAGTGAGTGTCTTTCCTTCTAAAATTATTGCAATCCATTAAAGACCCAGACATTAAAACCAGTTGACAGAAGTCAAAAATTGATGGTACATATTTTACCCACTGTCATGAAAGCTACTGTTTTCCCACCTTATAATAATAATAATGGTTTCACTTCAAAGGTATTTAATTAGTTGCAAAGTATTTTGAAGACCTGAAGCCATGGAAGACTCTTTACAAAGAAATTTTTTTCTTTAGTAATCAAGCTCTATTAGAGGGGAAAGGTTGTTACCAGCATGTTAAAGCAATGTAGTGATGATCTCAAACTGTGATAAATGATATTCCAAATTAATGATATTACATAACTAGAGGGAGGTTATTCAATCCATTATATCTGCAATGTTGTTAAACCTCCCACATCAGCTCAACACTAATCTCAATTCCATACCTTTTTCCACAAATTCTCAAATTCCTTTCTGTATCAAATGTTAACCTATTTCTTTTTATGTCTCCTGATTGATTTGGATCATATTCAAGAAATACCTGTGGTAATGCATTACATAATGTAAGAAAACTTTGCTTCAAAATACCTGTTAAATTACTTTTCTTTGTGTTAACAGTGCTCGGGGCTCAAATTCTAGTAAGGATAACATGAGTTGTTTATTAACATTGGGCAAAGGTTTCTCAAAGCTAAGAAAAGCTTCCTGAAACAAATTAGACATGTCAGTTCTTTGAAATGAAACTTTTGTCTGAAGTTTAATCTATGAGTTTCCCATCATTGGGATGCTCAGTTTTGTGGGTTTATAAATCATGAGGGGCATGGATAGGATAGATAGATAAGAAATGGGGGAGTCCAGAACTAGAGGGCATAGGTTTAGGGTTAGAGGGGAAAGATGTACAAGGAACCTAAGGGGAAACGTTTTCACTCAAAGGGTGGTGCGTGTATGGAATGAGCTGTCAGAGTAAGTGGTGGAAGCTGGTATAATTACAGCATTTAAAAGGCATCTGGATGGACCAAGTGCTGGCAAATGGGACAAGGTTAGTTTAGGATATCGGGTCGGCATGGACGAGTTGGATCTAAGGTTTGTTTTGGTGCTGTACATCTCTATAGTTCTATGACTCTATTTCTAAATAAGACAGCAAGTGAATGCAAGTTCTGAAACCTTTTCTATGCTTTCCAGTTAGCAAAAGATTAGGTAATTTCAAAACTCACCATTACTTTGGTGCATGACATATGTAGCCTAATATTAATGCAGTGTTTAGGCAAATAAATACATTGTTCCCTAAAAGAAAGAAAATTAACCTCCAGATGAAGGTAGGTAATTGGAAAATGAAATGATATTATAAATAGTTATCCTGTACCCATTGGCTAGAAGAATTCAAACAACTTGTAAACTTGTCAACTTCTAAGAATATGGTACACCAGCAAGTGCCCAGGGTCAGAGATCAGCTCTTGTCAGGAAGTTCTTATAGGGGTCAATCCTCAAACGGGAGTTGTCTTCTTCAGATGAAATAAAATTGAAGGTTATTAGATTAGCCATAATCTTACTGAATAGTGGAGCTGACTGGATGAGCTGAATGAGCTATTGACCCTCCTACATCTTTTGTGATGGACCAGAGGAGATTGAGCAAAGGCACTGGAAAGAGATTCCTAACATTTCACCAGGATGCTGCCTTCACAATTTCAATGGGCTTGACACATTCCATAACACTGTCTGTTTGTACTCTGATTTTGGTGATCCATCCTCAAATCTCATGGATTGTATACTTTCTTTGATTATAATTAACTAATGTATCATTGCTAAACTGCTGCTTCTAAACAAACATAAAGATTATCTAAAAATTCCTCTCAAATGGTCAACTGCTTACATTAGGTGACTGTTGTGTTATGACACGGGGTAAACTTTCTTGCTTAATTTAAAACCAGCAACACAGAAAAGATCTATCCCATGCAGTAATCTGTGAAAACTCTGGATGTGAAAATTCGATAGGCCAAAAATGAGTCAAAGTAAAAATTAACAACTTTATTTCTTAAAGTATAACAACTATTTATAATTCCTTACTCTAAACTACTGTTACCTTCCATTCTATAATATTAGTCCAATATGACTCTTGATTATGACTTACAAAACAATTCTTCTGATCTCAAAACCAGTTAGTGTTTGTTTTCTCTGAATTCCAGTCTTCTTTTCTTCTTCTTAGGGATTTCTGCTTCACAGGTTACTGATTGCTAAAGGTACCTTTAAGAGTGCTATTTTTCGGCAGTCATTTTACATGCTGGGGCTTAGCAGTTCTCCTCTCAACTGTTCAATTAGCCTCAGCCTTTTACTCTCAAAGCATCGGATTATGTCATTGGCTTTTACGATTGTCAATATACTCAATTCAAACTGGATTGGTGTTTGGTATTTTTCATGGTATAATTTAAACTGATTGGCCTAATTCAAATCTGTTTTGTCATTTCCAGACAACCAGCTAATCAAGTTGTTCCACCAAATTTACATTACAGTTCTTATCAGAACACTTGTTTCTGTTGGGTAGTTCTGTTGCTTTTAATTCTCTTAAAGTTACAGTATACCCACATCTTCATAACAGTTGTCATGAACCTCCAAAATCTAACACAATCCTCAGCTGCAGTCGGAGGACTTTTAAGAGGTTTTGTGAGCCAGTTGTAGTGCAGATATCTTATGAAACCTAGAAATCAACCTAGTATGTCCATAGAGCCTTTGAAAGACATTGTTGTTCTTCTTCACTTTGTGACCAATTGGGGTATGGAATGCACTGCCTGGAAATATGGAGGACATTGGGAAATTATTTTAATTAAAATAATATACAAGGGTATGAGGAAATGTGGGAGATTGATATTAGCTAGTGATGCAAAGTTGAAGAGCTGGTCTGGTAAAATAGGCCAAATTGTCTCCTTCTGTACCATAAGACTTCTGTCTTTCTATGGTCCTTCTATAATGGAATACTCTCCATTTTCCTGGATGGACATAGCTAGTCAACATCTTGGGCAAAACATCCTGCTTGTTTGGCACCTCACCCACCTTCAAAATTCACTCCCTACATTGATACACAATGGTAGCAGTGTATACCAATTACAAAATACACTGCAGTAACGCAACAAGGCTCATTGAACTGCAACTTCCAAATTGTGATTCTTACATCTAGAAAGATAAGAGCAGCAGATGCCTATCAGTTTCCTCTCCAAGACACGCACCGTCTGATTTGGAACTATATTGCCATTCCTTCACTGTTGCTGGGTAAAAATCCTGGAACTCCCTTCCTAATGTACCTACAACACATGAACTGCAACAGTTCATTTACATGAATCAGGATAGTCATGTGGATTATGGATGGGCAACAAATGCCAACTGAGCCAATGATGCCCATATTACATGATAGAGTAAATTTAAGAGATGCGACATCTCTGGTCAATGGATGTTGCTGGCAGCTGGGAATGTCTAATTATGGCAGAGCAATGACTAGTCTCAGGGCAGCAGGCAAACATCTAAATGGTAATGTGACTTTGCATACACACGGGTTGCAAGTTAATGAAATGTAAAGTGTTTCCGTTCTCAAATGCCTCTTGTTGCCCCAGTAAAGCTTCAATGGTCAATTGCATGCAATCCATGACCTCTGGAATTTTCCAGTAAGACATGAAAAACCTGTATCACTTTTGGCTTAACTGGCATATTGTGCACTGAATGTGATGAGCTCATTGCCTTGCTGGAACATTGAAGTTGTCTTTACTTTGATATATGGTTGTTGCCGGAATGACCCTGGTATAAAAAAAAAACTCAAGTCCAGAGTTACCTTCAAAGCAACAGCCACAGGAGGCCACCAACACAGTTAGAAATAATCTCACAGCCAATGTGTTACAGGGGAATGTCACTATCTCCTGGAGAGCTTTGAAAGCTTTGGCACTATGACATTTCTGGCCTGTACACTCAGTTGGCAGGATTGCATCTTCTGCTGTCTCTGCCTGTCTGCCCAGAGGAAAAGCCATTAAGACCTGCAAATGACACAAACTGCTCTGACTAATCTTGTACATTTCAAATTATAAGACCAAATATCTTAGCATGTTCATTTCTGAGCATTACTGCTTTCTTTTTACTGGTATTTCCATCTGGATCCTGTTGTCTCTCTTCTACAGATCCTTATGCAGTGGAAGGTCCTTTACCAACCTGGACTACACTTGTTTCTGGATAGCTGTCTTCCTCTGTCCCCTTCTCCAAGCTTCTTCACTGAAGGATGAGTGTCTTCAGATTGCATTGTCCCCATGAGGGACAGAGGACTCTTACTGCTCTACTGTGGTTCTCTGATGTTTTTATAGCTGTGTCTGTCGTTATGGCATTCTCAGAGAAATGTGCAAACATAGGCAAATGCTTCAAGCTGCATTAGCTTTTCCTACTGTGATGTTAGCTAAGGTCGCACCTACTATCTTTTTTAATCCACGTTTGCACAAGCTCTTCATATTGGACATGAATCTACCTAATTTTTTTTAATTTTAAATGGAGCGTGCTGCTTAAAGTCTGTGTTGCTTTTATTATAGTGTAAAGTGAATCTGTTGCTTTGTTAACAAGCTGAATTGCTCAATAATTAGATTTTTGAAATGGCTGACATGTTGTTGATTTTGGTGCCAACCCACATTCGATATTACTGCAGACAAGACAGGATGATGATTTTTGCATCAAAGTGGGGGCAGTGCATTTGACTTGACAATATAAAATCCAGCTTTATATGAATGCCAGTTGTTGTATATCTGTTTTCTCTTCAAAACTGCTTTCTGATTGACAATTTTTGTCAGCTCTTTTCTGTTTATATTTGAACAGATGTTGACTCACAATTACTAACATAAAACACTACATTTCATCAAATTGTGTTTTGGGACTTCATGCTAATTATCTCCCTGTTTTTCCAAGCAAGCCAAAATTGGCTGAAAATATCAGGGACATATTAGAAGGGACCAGTATTTCATTTGGTAAGCTGGCCGCTGCCAGCCCTATTCTGTCAACAACTCAGCAATCGTATTTGATGGTGTGAGTGCCGATTGTGCTCTTGTTACTAAAGGAAGTAAACAAGAAAATTAATTCCATGGCACAACACAGCCTCTTTGTCTCTTCCAAATCTGTGACTGTAGTTGAGCCAACACACTACAAGTCTGAGTGTTTGTGTCATTAGCATTTTGGGGCTGATGGAGGCTTATGTATCTGCCACACTCTCTGGAAGATGCTTGGTACAGATCAGAAGAACTGCATTTCAACTCCTCAAAGCTATGCATAATGGCATACAATGCATGGCGATGATTGACTGTTCCAATAATTTATTCATAAAGACTGCCAAGCAAGCACTGCTATAAAAAAACAGAGGCATTAAGCACACAACTGGATACTTCTTACCATTTTTCATTTTGGCAAGTACACAGGTTTGCTGCGTTTCACTTGAAGTTGTGATTTTATATGGTGGAGTGTTAATTACAATACAATATATCTTCAAGGGAAATAGCAGTTAAAATATGCCAACTGGCAGTTGCTCCTGATATACATGAGGTACTTAGGCAACCAAAACATAGAACAGAAGTTGAACATTGATGTATAAATGTCAAATAGTAGCCCAAACCTTCCTCTCTCCAAATCATCAAAGGTGAGACATGCACTGGGACTGGGAGATGCATAGACATTCTGATACACAGACATTTGTAGAATTGCCCAGGAAATTTAAACTTCCAATGATTTCCTGCTTCCTGTGAAGATCTGTGAAGGTTTCCAAAGCTGAGTTCAGAGTGGAGACTTGGGCTAGTTGCAGGGCACTTACCAATGTACATTCCCTGGAAATGTTAAGCAGGTTGATAGCTCCTCCCATAATCAAGTAACTCGACTGAGCAACAAAATCAAAACATACAATCACCAACCACCACACCCCTGCCCCCATGAGCACCTTTTTCCAGTATCAAACAAAATGACAGACCAGATCCATTTGGCTCCCGTTGTCTGGCTACCCTACCCTTAGTTATCCCCAACTATCCCCAGACTCAATCTGACTACTCCTCCATCACCAAACTGTTTCCAATCTGACGTAATATTTCAGTAATCAACCTGACGTAACATTTCATGGGTCTTGTCATAGCTGTAACACATTGTGATTAACACTTGTCCAGACCATATTCACTGAAAGTGAAAACAGCCAATACTGGAGGTCACAGCGGAGTCCCACTGTCTGTCCTTTCAAGTCTGGCAGGAGACACACCATTATTCAGCCATTCTCACATTCTGACCACTTAACCTGAACTATCAACATCTTTTCTCAAAGCACCCTATACCCACCATCCCCCCAACGTCCCCCCCCCCAAAAGAAAAATAGGATAAATGCTATCCCCTCCACATTTCACTTCAGTCTGATGAAGAGTCAGTTAGACTCGAAACGTTAGCTTGCTTTCTCTCCAGGGATGCTGTCTGACCCATTGTGATCTTCAGCATTGTTGTTTTCAGACAGATACAAGCATCTGCAATGATTTTCTCCTTCACTTTAAGTGATTTTAAGACCTATCTTAAAACCACTGTTGTCATCCTTAATCTAAGAACAGTCTATGTCACAATCTCCTAATACAAATATAAAGATTTCTGCATATTATAGTTTGACTGATTTTGATGGTCAATATTTCAGTCTACACATATCTACACCAATTTCATTCAAATGCCAAATTAACACTGCCCTCAGAAATCTGTTCTAGCACCAATTTTTTTAATCTTTTCATAAGCAACCTACCTGTGGTCAGCTCAAGAAATTTTGCATGGTGTTGACAGTGATTTTGCTACTCAAGAAAGTTACTTTTACACATTCAAATGATACAAAACCTAGGATCAAGTGCAACCTTAGTAGCTTAATCAATCATGTCTCACAAAGACTGTATCCTTTGTCTTGGACTTGTACAATGATTGTAGCTGTTGTGAACTCAATTTCATGTAAATTGTCAATCACACTTACCTTGTTTACTGGGCATCAGCCTCAATAGACCTGAACCTACAAGAATCAACTTCTGAAAGTTACAAAGAAGGTCAGAACTCGAAATAAACTAGCCAGCAAAATTTTGGCTTGACCTGGGAAGAAAATATCTTTACTTTACAATAATCTGTTCATGCACTTTGCTACTCAGTTTTAGAACACCCCTTTTATAGAAGGTCTGGTGATACAATGGTAGCATTCCTCCATCTGGGCCAGAAACTCCACGTACAAGTCTCAAACAAGGACTTATTGGACATAGAAGAAGGTTCATCTATAACATGCCCAAACGGTCACCGATCTGTAGGTCCTTCCAATTATTTATAATTCATACGTGGAACATGGACACCATTGACTGGGCCAGCATTTATTGCCCATCCTTAGCTGTCTTTGAGAAAGTATGATGAGTTGTCTTCCTAAACGATTCAATCACTTTCATTTAGGTAAGCCCATAATGCATTAAGAAGTGAGTTCCTGATATGCCTGAAGACAAACAGTAAGAGCTGGACACTTTCTGTTCAGTCATCCTGCAGAAAGCAGTGGCAAACCAAGCAGTACAATGCTCATAAGAATGGATTGGGAAATGCTGGTGTTGGACTGGGGTGGATAAAGTTCAAAATCACACAACACCATTTGATAGTCCAACAGGTTTAATTGGAAGCACTAACTTTCGGAGCACTGCTCCTTCATCAGGTGGTTGTGGAGTACAAAATTGTAAGACACAGAATTTATAGCAAAAGTTTACAGTGTGATGTAACTGAAATTATACATTGAAAAATACCTTGATTGTTTGTTAAGTTTCTCATTTGTTAGAATGACCATGTTGGTTTCACTTCTTTCATATGTACATCACAAAACTTTTTTGAAAAGTTACATTCTCAGGTTAACTTTAAAATTGGTGTCAGCTCAGAAAATGTTAAGATTAGATTAGATTAGATTACAGTGTGGAAACAGGCCCTTTGGCCCAACAAGTCCACACCGACCCGCCGAAGCACAACCCACCCAGACCCATTCCCCTACATTTACCCCTTACCTAACACTACGGGCAATTTAGCATGGCCAATTCACCTAACCTGCACATCTTTGGACTGTGGGAGGAAACCGGAGCACCCGGAGGAAACCCACGCAGACACGGGGAGAATGTGCAAACTCCACACAGTCAGTCACCTGAGGCGGGAATTGAACCCGGGTCTCTGGCGCTGTGAGGCAGCAGTGCTAACCACTGTGCCACCGTGCCGCCCACGATGTGTTGAAGGTGTTAGCCCCCTGTGTGCTGTTGTCTGTGCCTTAATGTTTAGACTGATTTTAGACACAGACACACACACACTCACACTCACACATGCATCCTGTTACCTTCTAAAATAATGCTAATACATTTTTAAGAGAGGCTATTCTCTCTCAAATATTTCTCCAGTGCCTGCTAAAAAGCATCAATATTGGCTGAAGAGTTGGTGTATGGAAAAATCTTTGGTTAATTGGAATCTCTTCTGGGCTATAAGTGACCTGTACAAGAAGGATGGATTACACCTGAATTAGAAAGGGATGAATATACTGGCAGGGAGATTTGTGTGAGGCTCTAGAAGGGATTTAAACTAGTAGTGTCGGGTGGGGGCAGAGGGGAGCGGGGACCCAGGGAGATAGTGAGGAAAGAGATAAATCTGAGACTGGTACAGTTGAGAAAAGAAGTGAGTAAAACAGTCAGGGCAGGCAGGGACAAAACAGAGAACAAGGTCGGACTGATAAATTAAACTGCATTTATTTCAATGCAAGAGGCCTAACAGGGAAGGCAGATGAACACAGGGCATGGTTAGAAACATGGGACTGGGATATCATAGCAATTACAGAAACATGGCTCAGGGATGGACAGGACTGGCAGCTTAATGTTCCAAGATACAAATGCTACAGGAAGGATAGAAAGGGCAGCAAGGGAGGAGGTGAGTGGCGTTTTAGATAAGGGAAGAGATGGTCACCTTATTGGGATTGTATTATAGCCCCCCAATAGTCAGAGGGAAATTGAGAAATTTGTAAAGAGATTTCAGTTATCTGTAAGAATAATAGGGTGGTAATGGTAGGGGATTTTAACTTTCCAAACATAGACTGTGACTGCCATCGTGTTAAGCGTTTAGATGGAGAGGAATTTGTTAAATGTGTACAAGAAAATTTTCTGAGTCAGTATGTGGATGTACCCGCTAGAGAAGGCGCAAAACCTGACCTAATTTTGGGAAATAAGGCAGGGCAAGTGACTGAGGTGTTAGTGGGGGAGCGCTTTGGGACCAGCGACCATAATTCTAATAGTAATAAAATACTAATGGGAAAGGAAAGACAAGATCTAAAAGTTGAAGTTCTAAATTAGAAGAAGGTTAATTTTGATGGTATTAGGCAAGAACTTTCAAAAGCTGATTGGGGGCAGATGTTCGCAGGTAAAGGGACAATATATTCCTGTTAGGGTGAAAAGAAAGGCTGGTAGGTGTAGAGAATGTTGGATGACTAAAGAAATTGAGGGTTTGCTTCAGAAAATGAGGGAAGCATATGTCAGGTATAGACAGAATAGATTGAGTCAATCCTTAGAAGACTATAGAGGCAATAGGAGTATAATTAAGAGGGAAATCAGGAGGGCGAAAAGGGGACGTGAGCTGGCTTTGGCAAATAGGTTTAAGGAGGATCCAAAGGGTTTTACAAATACATTTAGGACAAAAGGGTAACTAGGGAGAGAATAGAGCCCCTCAAAGATCAGAGCCGCAGGAGATGGGGGAGATACTAAATGAGTATTTTAAGGCCATAAGACCATAAGACCATAAGACATAGGAGTGGAAGTAAGGCCATTCGGTCCATCGAGTCCACTCCGCCATTTAATCATGGCTGATAGGCATTTTAACTCCACTTACCAGCATTCTCCCCGTAGCCCTTAATTCCTTGTGACATCAATAATTTATCAATCTCGGCCTTGAAGCCATTTAGCGTCCTGGCCTCCACTACTCCGCGGCAATGAATTCCACATTTCTCTGGCTGAAGAAATGTCTCCACATTTCTGTTCTGAATTTACCTCCTCTAATTCTAAGGCTGTGCCCACGGGTCCTAGTCTCCTCGCCGAACGAAAACAATTTCTTAGTGTCCACCTTTTCCAAGCCATGTATTATCTTGTAAGTTTCTATTAGATCACCCCTTAACCTTCTAAACTCCAATGAATACAATCCCAGGATCCTCAGCCGTTCCTCGTGTGTTAGACCTGCCATTCCAGGGATCATCCGTGTGAATCTCCGCTGGACACGCTCCAGTGCCAGTATGTCCTTCCTGAGGTGTGGGGACCAAAGCTGGACAGAGTACTCCAAATGGGGCCTAACCAGACCTTTATAAAGACTCAGTAACACATCGATGCTTTTATATTCCAACCCTCTTGAGATAAATGACAACATTGCATTCGCTTTCTTAATCACAGATTCAATCTGCATGTTTACCTTTAGAGAATCCTCAACTAGCACTCCCAGATTCCTTTGTACTTTGGCTTTATGAATTTTCTCACCGTTTAGAAAGTAGTCCATGCTTGTATTCTTTTTTCCAAAGTGCAAGATCTCGCATTTGCTCATGTTGAATTTCATCAGCCATTTCCTGGACCACTCTCCCAAACTGTCTAGATCCTTCTGCAGCCTCCCCACTTCCTCAGTACTTCCTGACTGTCCACTTAACTTTGTATCATCGGCAAACTTCGCTTGAATGCCCCCAGTCCCTTCATCCAGATCATTAATACATAATGTGAACAGCTACGGCTCCAACACTGAACCCTGCGGGACACTGCTTGTCACCGGCTGCCATTCCAAAAAAGAACCTTTTATCCCAACTCTCTGCCTTCTGTCAGACAGCCAATCCTCAATCCATACCAGTAGCTCACCTCGAACACCATGGGCCCTCACCTTACTCAACTGCCTCCCGTGTGGCACCTTATCAAAGGTCTTTTGGAAGTCTAGGTAGACCACATCCACTGGGTTTCCCTGGTCTAACCTACTTGTCGCCTCTTCAAAGAATTCTGACAGGTTAGTCAGGCACGACCTCCCCATTTTGCATCAGTGTTTACTGTGGAGAAGGACATGGAAGATATAGAATGTAGAGAAATAGATGGTGACATCTTGAAAAATATCCATATTACAGAGGAGGACGTGCTGGACGTCTTGAAATGCATAAAGGTGGATAAACCCCCAGGACCCAATCAAGTGTACCCTAGAACTCTGTGGGAAGCTAGGGAAGTGATTGCTGGGCCCCTTGCTGAGATATTTGTATCATCAACACTCACAGGTGAGGTGCCAGAAGACTGGAGGTTGTCTAATGTGGTGCCACTATTTCAGAAAGGTGATAAGGACCGGTGAGCTGATATCAGTGGTGGGCAAGTTGTTGGAGGGAAACCTGAGGGACAGGATTTAAACGTATTTGGAAAGGCAAGGATGGATTAGGGATAGTCAACATGGCTTTGTGTGTGGGAAATCATGTCTCATGAACTTGATTGAGTTTTTTAAAGAAGTAACAAAGAGGATTGATGAGGGCAGAGCGGTGGACGTGATCTATATGGACTTTAGTTTGACAAGGTTGCCCATGGGAGACTGGTTAACAAGGTTAGATCTCATGGAATACAGAGAGATATAGCCATTTGGATACAGAACTGACTCAAATGTAGAAGACAGAGGGTGGTGGTCGAGGGTTGCTTTTCAGACTGGAGACCTGTGACCAGTGGAGTGTCACAAGGATTGGTGCTGGGTCCACTACTTTTTCTTATTTATATAAATGATTTGGATGTAAACATAGGAAGTATAGTGAGTAAGTTTGCAGATGACACTAAATTTGGAGGTGTAGTGGACAGCATAAAAGGTTACCTCGGATTACAATGGGATTCTGATCAGATGGGCCAATGGCCTGAGGAGTGGCAGATGGAGTTTAATTTAGATAAATGTGAGGTGTTACATTTTGGGAAAGCAAATCAGAGTAAGGTAAAGTCCGAGGGAGTGTTGCTGAACAAAGAGACCTTGGAGTGCAGGTTCATAGCTCCTTGAAAGTAGAGTGGCAGATCGATAGGAAAGTGAAGAAGGCATTTGGTATGCTTTCCTTTATTGGTCAGAGTATTGAGTACAGGAGTTAGGAGGTCATGTTGAGGCTGTACAGGATGTTAGTTAGGTCACTGTTGGAATATTGCATGCAATTCTGGTCTCCTTCCTATCGAAAAGATGTTGTGAAACTTGAAAGGGTTCAGAAAAGATTTCCAAGGATGTTGTCAGGGTTGGAGGATTTAAGCACAAGTAGGGGTTGAATAGGCTGGGACTGTTTTCCCTGGAACATCAGAGGCTGAGGGATGGCATTATAGAGGTTTATAAAATCATGAAGGGCATGGATAGGATAAATAGACAAAGTCTTTTCCCTGGGGCGGGGGAGTCCAGATCGAGAGGGCATAGGTTTAGGGTGAGAGGGGAAAGACATAAAAGGGACCTAAGAGGCAACTCTTTCATGCAGAGGGTGTTGCGTGTATGGAATGAGGTGCCAGAGGAAGTGGTGGAGGCTAGTACAATTGCAATATTTAAAAGGTATCCGGATGGGTATATGAATAGGAAGGGTTTAGAGGGATATGGGCCGGGTACTGGCAGGTGGGACTAGATTATGTTGGGATATCTGGTCGGCATAGACAAATTGGACAAAGGGTCTGTTTCCGTGCTGTACATCTCTATAGCTCTATTCCCTGTGGCTGCGAGCTCCTCATCCACATTAGTCTCCAGTTAAAGAGGTTTAGTTTGAATTCCCAGCTGGACTTTTTATGACAATCTTGTATTCATGACCATTGATTTTCTCTTCCTTACAAGAGAAAGCTTTCATAATTTTGAAGACCTCTACTAGTCATTCCTCACCTTTTTCCAAGAGGGAAGAGACCAGCTTGTCAATCCATTCCTGACACATTCAGCCACATATTTCTGGTATCAGCCTTGTAAATCATCTCAATAGTCTCTCAAGGCCTCAGCATCCCTTGCTCATCTGCCGATCAGAACTGCACACAATAATTTAAGTATAGTCTCACTAGAGTTCTTTCCAGATTTATCATAACTTCTCTTCTTTTCAATTCCATCCTTCTGGAAATAAAACCTAGTGCTTGGTGTGCTTTATTTTTACTGGTCTTGCTAACATGAGTTACGACATTTCGTCATTGCTCTCGAAGATCCTTTTGTTCCTCTATCTGATCTAGACCAGCACCTTCCAAAGAGTAAGTACTTCCCGAGTTTCCCTACAAAAGCATTCTAACTCACATTCATCTTTCTGGAAAGTTATTAGAAATTTGTTTACCCATTCTACAAATTCATCAATGTTATCCTGTAATTTTTCGCAGTCCTCCTCATCATTGACTGCCCCATCAATTTCGTGTAATCTACTAATTCAGAAATTACATTAACTGGAGACTGCTGAGGAGCTCACAGCCACGGGGAATAGAATCATAGAGATGTACAGCACAGAAACAGACCCTTAGTCTAATTTGTCCAAATTATTAATGTAAATGTGAAGTGTGAAAAAAAAGACAATTTTTGGGTGGTGCAGTGGCTTAGTGGTCAGCACTGCTGCCTCACAGTGCAAGGGACCCGGGTTCAATCCCAGCCTTGGGCGACTGTCTGTGTGGAGTTTGCACATTCTCCCCGTGTCTGCATGGGTTTGCTCCAGTTTCCTCCCACAGTTCAAAGATGTGCAGGTTAAGTGAATTGGCCAAGAAATTCTCTCCACTTGCCTAGAGGCTACAATTCCAACAACAGTCAAGCAGCTTGATACCATCCAGGGCACAGCAGCCCACTTGATTGGCACCGTGTCTACCTCTTTAAACATTCATTCCTTGCAACACAAATGCACAGTGACAGCAGTATATACCATGTACATGATGCACTTAACAGCACCTTCTGACCTCTAACAAACTTCTGACTTCTACTACCTATAAGGGCTAAGGCACCAGACATATGGAAGCACAAACACCTGGAATGTATCCTTCAGGTCACCCACCATCTTCACTTTGAAAATTTTGCCATTCTTTCACTGTTGCAAAGTCATAAATTTTGAAATTCTCTTCCTAAGCAAGGGATGCTGAGGCCTTGAGAGACTATTGAGATGTATCTATACACTAAAGTCTGCGGCAATTCACGATAGGAGCTCACCATCACCTTCTCAAGGTTAGTTAGCATGGAGAACACATGCTGTCTAGGCCAGCAATGTCCACATTTCATAAATGAATAGAAAAAAATTAATGCATTTCAAAGGTATAGATTAACCAATCAGCACCAGGGAAATTGCCCCTTTTGGGCTTGTTTACTTTGTCCATTACATTTATATTCTTAAAAAATTTACATTTATGTCATTACTTATCCTATCCTTGCCCTCCTGAGCGGCTGCAATCATACACTGTAGCTCGACCCTCAATGCCATTACAGGAGGGAGTTCCAGGCTTTTGACCCAGCAACACTATAGGAATAACAAAACATTTTCAATTCAGGATAGTGAGTGGCTTGGTGGAAAACTTGCAGGTGGTGGTGTTGCATGTATCTGCTGCCCTTATCCTTCTAGATGGTAGTGTTCTTCGGTATGAAAGGTGCAGTCCTAGGAGTCTAGGTGAATTTCTGCAGTGTATTTTATAGACAGTACTCACTGCTACTACAGAAAGTTGGTAGTGAAAGAATGTTCATGAATGTAGTGCCATTCAAACAGGCAGCTTTGTCCCAAGCTTCTTGAGTTTTGTTGGAGCTACATTCATGCAGACAAATGGTGGGTATTCCATCAAAATATTAACTTGTGCCTTGTACATGGTGGACAGGATTTGGGGAATCAGGAGGGATTACCTACTGCAGTATTTTTAGCCTTTGACCTGCTCTTGTAGCTCCTGTATTAAGGTAATTAGTGCAGTTCAGTTTCTGGTCAATGGTGACCCTCAAGATACTGATTGAAGGGGATTCAATGATAGTCATGCCATTGAATGTCAAGGAGCAATGGTTGAATTGTTCCTTATTGGAGATGGTCATTGTACGGCTTGCAAAAGATGTTAGAAAGTAGAAATGTTAGTTCCTACTGTTCAGCCTGAGCCTGGATCTTGTTGTTGTTGCATTTGAACATGGGCTGCCTCAATATCAGTCACAAATAGTGCTGAACATTATGCAATCATCAGCAAATATCCCAACTGTTGACCTTATGATGGAGGGTAGGTCATTGATAAAGCAGTTGAAGATGGTTTGGCCTAGGACACTACCTTGAGGTAATCCTGCGGAGAGGTCCTGGAACTGATATGAACTGATTTCCAATAACCATGACCATCTTCCTTTCCATCTGGTATGATTCCAACCAGCAAAGAGCTTTTTTGTTGATTCCCATTCTCTCCTGTATTGCTAGAGCTCCATGCAGGTTCATAAAAGCATACAACACGGAAATGAATAAAGCAACTCGAGGCCACTCTCAGTTGAATGTTGCCTTGAGGTCGCTCTCACCTCATTTTATGGTAGCACTTGGGTTTCTTGAGATTCAGGAAATCTGGCCAGGAGCAGATGGATTCTGCTGGTGGAAAATTAAGACATGCCATGGCCTTATTCTCAGTTTTACAGCTGTAATGGGCCACCTTGTAACATCAGTAAAAACCAGAAATAAATGAGTTGGATATGGGATCATATTAGAAAACAGATTTCAGAACACATGCACTCATCAAACCCAAATTCACCTGTTTCTATCAGCTGAAAGTTAGCCCTGCATTTTCAACTGCATGACATTGAAAAATGTATCTCTTGTGACCAACTGTTTGCAAATCAATGATTCTGATTATAGCTCATAAGTTCATATTGCTTAACAAAAACAATTGCCAGACATATCTTCGATCCCTTCATCCGAATCACTTATATAAATTATTAAAAGTTGTGACCCCAATATTAATCTCTGTCTCCCACTGCATATATTTTGCCAACCAGGAAATTATTAATTTGTGTCTAATCTCTGCTTCCTGTTAGCCAGTCAATCTTCTTTCTATGCTAATATGTTAACACCTGCACAATGTTTGCTTATTTTTAGCATTTTGTGCTGTCTTTTTTGATCAGCAGCTACAGGTTTAAAGCCTTGAAATGGGGAGGAGTGAGCTGACACTTAATTAACTGCCCTTCAGGCAATGGACATTGCTATCTTTGTGTGTGTTGGTTAGTAATGATTGTAATTTTCATAATAGAATGTATTTCGAACATCAGCATTGCTGTCATATAAAAGCACAATTAATATATGACCAGAAGACACAATTGAACTTCTAAGCTTCCTATATTTCATAATTAAAAATATTTTATTAATAACGTTGCCTCTTTACTCCTACAGTGGTACATAATGAATGACTTTGGAGTTGTACAGAGTATAAAATCATCTCTTTGAATTTTCAGGCTTTATCTATCACTTTTTCAATGTCTCTTCTCACTAAGGTAGATTACCATGAATGTACCACATTTCTATATCATTTATATATACCATTTCTGAGTCTGGATTTAACCTGCTCCATATCTCTATGAGTTACTCTGTAAATTGGATATAGTATTAATAATGTCAAATAACAATGGGTCACATAGGGTTATGTCTATCATCAAAATTTTATTTCAATTATAGAATATTGCAGTCACTTTATAATTGCAGCACAGAAAATTGCAATTCAAACTAAATTACCAATAAAAAGCAGTGGATGTTGAAAATAATTCAACTGTTGATGGCTGGAAATAAAAAAACTCTGTGCTCCATTCAACTTGTATCTCACACCTTCCTGTTCCTGGTCCATTTAATCAATTAGCCATTTGGATACAGAACTGGCTCAAAGGTAGAAGACAGAGGGTGGTGGTGGAGAGTTGTTTTTCAGACTAGAGGTCTGTGACCAGTGGAGTGCCACAAGAATCGGTGCTGGGCCCTCTACTTTTTGTCATTTACATAAATGATTTGGATGTGAGCATAAGAGGTACAGTTAGTAAGTTTGCAGATGACACCAAAATTGGAGGTGTAATGGACAGCGAAGAGAGTTACCTCAGATTACAACAGGATCTGGACCAGATGGG
>NC_057711.1:80932242-80952040 GCF_004010195.1 Chiloscyllium plagiosum | reverse complement strand
GGGTGACCTTATAGAGGTTTACAAAATTATGAGGGGCATGGATAGGATAAATAGGCAAAGCCTTTTCCCTGGAGTCGGGGAGTCCAGAACTAGACGGCATAGGTTTAGGCTGAGAGGGGAAAGATATAAAAGAGACCTAAGGGGCAACCTTTTCACGCAGAGGGTGGTACATATATGGAATGAGCTGCCAGAGGATGTGCTGAAGGCTGGTACAATTGCAACATTTAAGATGCATTTGGATGGGTATTTGAATAGGAAGGGTTTGGAGGGATATGGGCCAGGTTTTGGCAGGTGGGACTAGATTGGATTGGGCTATCTGGTCGGCATGGTCGGGTTGGACCGAAGGGTCTGTTTCCATGCTGTACATCTCTATGACTCTATAATTATGTTTCATTTACTACTGTTTTCAGTGATAAGTCTACAGCTTATCCCAGTTAGTTCATGATCTTAAAGTGGTGGTACCAGTACATGATTGAGTGAGGCTGAAGTTAATGTGTAAGTGGCAGTGAAAGACAGACAACGGCTTATTAGTAAAATTTGCAAACTTGAAGACTGACAGTGCGTTCATTTCAGAGAATCAGTCTACTATCTTATTTTTAATTTATTCAACTACTGTGCAAAAAATAGAAGGGTTGATAATTTACAGTATATTGACACCATTCAAATTAATATATGTTCGTGTAACAAGGGAATGTCTGTTTATTCTTCATACTTGTAGCAATTAAAATGTGTTTCCACAAAGAATAATTTTCACTTTTTATGTGCAAGGAAATGTGTTGCTTCATTGCAAGCTGTAATTCACACTTTGTTCTCAGAGAAATAAAAGAAAACTGAATGTTAAATACAGTTATGGTTACGTTCCAGATGTGATTTTTCAATCATTTCAGCACTATTCATATTCGGTAATGCAATTTATTGCATGCATATTGGCAAGAAATACATCCTTTAATTATTAATTCAGCTCATGTGGCTTAATTGGACATGACTAGAGTGAATTTGACAAACATCACAGCAGCAGAAAAGGCAATCACTCTTTCAAGATGGAAATTATTTTGATGTCTTACTGTGTAACTCATTTACTCTCCTTGGGCATCATGTGACCCAATGCTAATCAGTCAATGATTGGCTTTTCGTCTTAAGGTCACATGATTTGAATATTAATCAGCTCACACTTTGTTCCACTGCTGTTATGCAACCCCGCATTTGACTGCCAAGGTAATATAGGCAGATAAGTGGGTGCTTGATGAGCACTTGACAGAACTTCACAGAAAATTAAAGCCTTAAAATAGCATGAGAAAGTCTCGTCAAATCAAGCATGATTATCATGGAATGCTTAAGGAATTCATCATCTGCATAAAATTAATATACTTCAGAACCAACATGGCTAGCAGTCACTGGGGACTCATCAATTTTTTATTTATATGTGTTCACCAAATCACATTAATTCTGAGAGCTAAAATTCACTGAGGATGAAGGTTATTTTCTGTTCAATCTAATTTATCTGTGACAATAATCATTACTAATAATGTGTCAAATTGAATCGTAGCCAGTTTTGCATGTATGCTTGCTGATTTGGAGTGTAGTGCTGAGCCAGCCCAAAGCAATTAACCACTGGCATATCTATACAAAGCTAAGAGCAATGAACCTGCACAATTGTGTCCTCAAGAATGTCTTGATCATAGTCACTTGAGTGTGAGAGAGATGTACCTCCTGATTTACTAACATATCCACTAAAATAATAGAACCAATAAAAATATAATTTCTGAGGATTCTACAACCCACACCTGCAACATATTGTAACTTCCCCATAAGCTGCAGAACAAAACGAGCCCCGTGGTACAGTGGTAGATTTTCATCTCAGTGTATATGCTGCAGTTTATAAACACTACTCCAGACAGTTCTAATAAGTGGAGAGTACAGCTCTGGCTCAGTATTGTGGGTCACTGTCAAGCAGGAAGCTAATATCTGATAATTGCCAGTAACCCTTGCCTTTGCATATGAGTTGTGGTTCCCAGAAAACACTTCTACCACACATCAGCTGCTAAAAAGATGGTTATGTAAAGGAAGGACCATTCAAGTGGCAGTCTGTCATGCCATGATCCTTTCCACTAGTCTGCACTGCTTCCCAGAAATTGGAGGGACTACAAGGACAGTTTATCCGACTGATTCCTGGGATAGCTGGACTGATGTTTGAATTGGTTAGGACTGTATTCGCTAGAGTTTAGAAACCTATGAAATCCTAGCAGGACTAAACAGGGTAAAAGCCGTATTTCCAATGACTGGGGAGACCTGAACCAGGCGTCACAATCTAAAGAAAGAGGATAAGCCACTTAGGATTAAGATGAGGAGAAATATTTTAACCTGGAGAGTAGAGAGCCTGTGCAATTCTCTGCCTCAGAAAGTGGTTGTAGCCAAAACATTGAATGTTTTTAAGAAGTAGACAGATATAGTTCTTAGGGCTAATGGGATCAAAGGGTGTGGGGAGAAAGTGAGAATAGGATTAGATGGTCAGCCAAGATCATATTGAATGACAGCAGGCCTGAGGACCGAATGGCATACTCCTGCTTCTATTTTCTTTGTTTCTAACTATGTGATAATAATGAGAAAAGAGACAAATGTGCAGAGTAAATTGGAGATTATTAAACTGGAGCATCGTGACACCAGGAATATCAGCTTCTAAGGCAATTCTGGAAAGACAATGAGCTTAATGTAATGGATACTTTGAACAATACGCTTTTATCCATTGTTCAAGATCAAGACTGTGGTTATTCAGTCTGCCAAACAGTAATCAGTTGTACATCCCATGGCCAGCACTAATGGGCCAGAATGGGCACAGAAGATTCATCAGAAATTCTCTGTAAACTCCAAGGATGAAGTCAATTCTTCAGAAGTCCCGGCATCCCCACAGCATTCAATGTTCCATGTGGCAATCCGTGATGTTGCAACTCTCCAACTGGTGGATGTCATGTGTTCACATGCCAGAGAAATTGTTTTTCTAAGAGGGAGGGAGATGTTTTGCCATTGTTTGTCTCTGTGAGTACAGCGACTCTGGAAACTCATTCAATGCTATGGCTGGAGCACCTGCCAAATTGTTGATCACATCCAAGGCTCAGCACTTACATAGAGCTGAGCATCGGTGGGCCTATCCTTACTCCTCCAAGGGGATAAAACTACAGCTGAGTGCCTCCATTACCTCCTCCGTCACATTTGGGCAGTTCTTATCCCTGACGACATCTATCCTGCACAAGCAATGAAGTCTGCTGATGTACAAGAGAGGTGGAGCCGGCTGGAGCAAAGTGGCAAAGTGTCAACCTACATCCCTGAGCTTTCCAGTTGTACAGGAAATGCTCGTTGTTCCACATTGACTGAAAAACCTGCTAGCAAGACATGAGTTACATAAAACTACTACTTCTTCAACTCAGCTTTGAGGACTCCGCTTGATCAGGAGCTTCCAGTGGCATTAAAGGCCTGCACTTGGTGCAGGAATGTTTAACTCCTTCATCCTTTATTCATTCATTATAGGTTCCATACCCACCTCACTATCTGTGATTGGCTGCTATGTTGAGATCCTGAATCTTGGTCGTCTTCTCACCAGAGCTGAAAATGTGTTGCTGGAAAAGCGCAGCAGGTCAGGCAGCATCCAAGGAACAGGAGAATCGACGTTTCGGGCATAAGCCCTTCTTCAGGTGTCTTCTCACCAGGTTAATGAAAGGCATTTCACCTCCAGCATGTCCCTGGCATTATGAAAATGTGCCCTACAATTTGCAGTGCCAATCCTATGGCAAAATCTCTCTGTGACATTTTAAATGTGTACCACCACACCACTAGGTGATGCTATCATTTAGTCATCTGAGTCAGAAGTTTGTCCAAGATGGAGGCAGAGTCAGATGCTTCAGCCAGAGCTCCTCTGTTCCTCACTTTCATTTTCTTTTCCGCATCTTTTTTTCTCTTTCTTTGAATGATTTGTTTTAAACTTAACTTTTTAACTTACTCAAACCTACTCGGAGGGGAAAGGAGGAGGTGACTCCTCCATGCAGGAGGCGAGTTCCAGAATGGAAGCCTTAGCAGGGAGGCAAGGCCTTCGTGGATTGAAGGTGAGGCCTTGAGTTTTGAAGCTCAATGTGGTCTGGAGATTTGGCCCGGTGCAGTGTGGAGGCTAGGTGCTGGCACGGAATGGGGATGAAGAACAAAAAAATCGAGAACTTTGTTTTTTCTTTATTCTTGTGCTGGACTTTTATTTATTATTCCTTCAATCCCTCACCACCAAAGATTGACATGCTCCCATATCTCTTGAAATCTTAATTTCTTTACCTACTCCTCCTTACACAAGTAAATCTTAACCAAGTAAGTAAATTATTTAAAGAGATCTTGGGCAGTGTTGCGGAACAGAGAGTCCTAAGGGTTTGAGTACACAATTCTTTAGTTTGCATCACATATAGATAAGGTGGTTAACAAGGCATTTAGCATGTTGCCTTCATTGCTCACATCTTTGAATGTAGGAGTTGGGACATTACGTTGAGAATATACAGGACATTGGTGAGGCCTCCTCTGGAGTACTGTGTCCAGTTCTGGTCACTCTGTTATCAGAAGGATGTTATTAAGCTGGAGAGGGTTCAGAAGAGATTTACCAGGATGTTGCTGGGAATGGGTGGTTTGAGTTAGATTAGATTACATTACAGCGTGGAAACAGGCCCTTCGGCCCAACAAGTCCACACTGACCCGCCGATGCGCAACCCACCCATGCCCCTACATTTACCCCTTACCTAACACTACGGGCAATTTAGCATGGCCAATTCACTGTGGGAGGAAACCGGAGCACCCGGAGGAAACCCACGCAGACACGGGGAGAACGTGCAAACTCCACACAGTCAGTCGCCTGAGGCGGGAATTGAACCCGGATCTCAGGCGCTGTGAGGCAGCAGTGCTAACCACTGTGCCACCGTGCCACCCACTAAAAACTTGGAGTTATGAAGAGACGGTTGATAGGGAGAGGGACTTTTTTTCACTCAAGCGTAGGAGGTTGAGAGATGACCTTATTGAGGTTTATAAAATAATGAGAGGTATAGATGAGGTGAATGTCAGGTGTCTTTACCTAAGTTTGGGGATTTCAAGACAACGGGGCCTATTTTTAAGGTGAGAGGAGAAAGATTTTAAAAAGACATGAGAGGCAGTTATTTTTACACAAAGAGTGGTTTGTATGTGGAATGAACTTCCAGAAGAAGTGGAGGATGTGGATACAGTTATAATGTTTAAAAGACATATAAATAAGCACATGTTTAATGAATGTTTGAAGGGATATGGGCCAAGCGCAGGCAGGTGGGACTTCTATACTTTGGGATTATGGTCAGTGTGGACTGGTTGTGCCGAAGAGTCTGTTTCCTTGCTGTATGATTCAATGACTCTAATTGTATCAAATATTTAAGTATCTGTACCAAGGTATCTTATACCTAAGATGGTGCCATAATTGGCAGCATGGCAAATTTTTCACTGCACTCATTTGAATGCACAGGACAATAAAGCTAATTCAATTCAATTCGATATGACATTCCCTATCACGTAGCATAGAACCAGAGTGTTTGTAAACATGTAGACATTGGTGCCTGGTATAGTTTCATGTATAGGTTTATCCCTTAGGCTTGCATTTCATCTTTGCCTTTTAATGCATGCTGGTCTTCAGTTTTGAAAACTAAATGCCACTGACCCTTCCACATTCAACAGGTCATCAATTCTCTTCCTGCTCTGATTCCAAGTTTTTACAATGACCCCTAATCCATTTACAATATTTTCCCTCTTAAGCTATGTCTTCTTGCCAAGATTTGTTGGACTCCTAGGAGAAAGTGAGGTCTGCAGATGCTGGAGATCAAAGTTGAAACTTTATTGCTGGAACAGCACAGCAGGTCAGGCAGCGATGGGAGGAGGTGTAGTCCAGGTAGCTGTGGGAGTCGGTAGGTTGTTGGACTCCTCCCTATATGTTGGAAACAGGAGCTCTCTTCTTCCTCTGACTGCTTGCAATAGCACCGCCAGTCAGGCATGAGGACCTTTTGTCCTTGTGCATGAATCACAAAACTTTGGTTTGTATGTGCAGCAGGGAATTAAGAAGGCAAATAGAATATTGTCCTTAACTGGATTTTAAAACTAATTCAATTCAATTCAATTCAAAGTTATGCCGCAGCTGTGCAGGATGCTAGTGAGGCTATACCTGCAATACTGTGGAGAGTTTTGGTCTCCTTACTTGAGAAAGGATGTACTGGCACTGGAAGGGGTATAGAGGAGGTTCCTTAGATTGATTCTGGAGTTCAGAGGTATGTTTTGCGAGGAGAGATTGAATAAATTGGGACTATACTCATTTGAATTTAGAAGAATGAGGGGGTATCTTACGGAAGCATATAAAATTATGAATTGAATAGATAAGATACAATCTGACGGGTAAAACTAGAGCAAGGAGACATAGCTTCAGAATAAAGGGGAGCAGATTAAAGACTGAGTTGAGGAGGAATTTCTTCATGCAAAGGGTTGTGAATGTGTGGAATTCCCTGCCTAGTGAAGCAGTTAAGGTCACCTTGTTGAATGTTTTTCATGCAAAGATAGGTAGAGTTTTGAACAGTAAATGTATTAAGGGTCATGATGAGAGGGCGAGTAAGTGGTGTGAGTCCATGAAAAGATCAGCCGTGAACTTATTGAATGGTGGGACAGGCTTGAAGGGCCAGATTGGCCTACTCCTGTTCCTAGTTCTTATGTTCTTATGACTGGATAGTGGAGTGACATTCCCTTATTCTGAGGCTTTTCCTCTGTGGTTTCCTTTACTCTTAATGCTGTCCTGTTTACCTGTATCTTCAACTTGCCTGACATTAAAAGTGCTAGCTGAATGCGAGCTACCATCACTAGGACCTGCCTATGCAATCAAAGGGAATGGAACACTTGCCCTTTTACCCCCGATCTCCTCAGTGTTGAGGGCACAAACATTCCCACTGTGTTGTCACAAAGGCAGCATGTCAGTGCACTTTTAGGAGACTCAGTAGGCTTATCAGGTTAGATGGAGGGTTTCTCTCTCTGAGATCTTATGAGATCTCTCACCATATCTTAACAATTCACCTCATTAACTACTTACTTAGCCCATCACGTACTGTCAACTGACTTGAGCCCCATTTTCCAACTCACCGGACATGGAATGACACATCACTGCTGGATATCCTTGATTACTATAGGAAGCTCCACTTCTCTTACTGTGTTCGGATCCCATCACTGAAGGGACCTCCTGGCTGTAAGTGTGATATAGTTGAGGGACAAGGTGTAAAAACACAAAGGAAGGTAAGCCAAGACAAGGCAGAGATGTTGTGCACATCCAGAGTTGCTCAAAAAGTGAGTGAGAATAAAATGAACAAAGAAGCAGCCGAAGATGCAGTTTGGTCCAGTCCAAAAGCTGAGTGCAAAGTATCCTTGAGTAGCATAATGATGACAGCTACCATTGCACCCCAACATGCAGCACTGAATTGCTGCTGTCAGTGGATCAGAAATAAGCTATAAGAGCGCTTCGAGGCTGACACCAATAACCATGAAGTGTGTGTGGGACATCAATGCACATAGGATGTGCATTTGATATGTGTACCAGTGAGTGCATGGTGATTCTTCCGAGCCAGTGGTGATTTGATATCACCAGGTACTCGCTCTGAATTAAATGTTAAGAATTTTTGACATCTGGGTTGCTCGTAGTTGGTTAATGAGATGGAAAGTTGCATATTAATGAGTTGAGATGTGCAGTTAATGAAGTCATGAACCAAGCAAAAATCACCTTTAGCCGACCACAGTCAGGCATTGATCGAATTCCACCCAGTAAGTTCACCAGACTTTTAAGAGCCATGCTCGTGATATCATCACTGCATGTGATCTAGGGATAGGAAGATTGCATACTGCGTCGGAATGAAGATCACTTGAAGCATGACACATCATAAGGAGCACAAGATTCCTCAGTTGTAATCAAATAAACTAATGTTGGCACAGACACTAATGTGCCTGTGAATGTAATATTTGTACCTAATAACTATTTATGAGCATTCCTAACTTGTGTTCAGGAGGTTATTTACAGTAATACAGATCAAGTCCAACAAGAAATGAGGCACTGTTAGATTTGGTTTTTGAGAATAAGGTGGGTCAAGTACATCAAGTGTCAGTGGGGGAGCTTTTAAGGAAGGTTGATTATTGTATCACGTGCTTTAGGATGACAGTGGACAAGAACGAAAGACAATTTGAAGTAAAAATAATTACCTGAGGGAGAGCTGACTTCAATCTGGCAAGAATAAAGTTGGGCCAAATAGAATGAAGTTAGCAACTCATAGAGTCATAGCATGGAAACAGACTCTTCGGTCCTAACCATCTATGCCGACCAGATATCCCAACCCAATCTAATCCCACCTGCCAGCACCCGGCCCATATCCCTCCAAACCCTTCCTATTCATATACCCATCCAAATGCCTCTTAAATGTTGCAATTGTACCAGCCTCCACCATGTCCTCTGATAGTTCATTCCATACTCGTACCATCCTCTGCATGAAAATCTTGCCCCTTAGGTCTCTTTTATATCTTTCCCCTCTCACTCTAAACCTACGCCCTCTAGTTCTGGACTCCCCAATCCCAGGGAAAACACTTTGTTTATTTATCTTATCCATGTCCCTCATAACTTTGTAAACTTCTATAAGGTCAGCCCTCAGCCTCTGACGCTCCAGGGAAAACAGCCCTAGCCTGTTTAGCCTCTCCCTATATCTCCAATCCTCCAACCTTGGCAACATCCTTGCAAATCTAGTAGGAATTCCCACAAAAAAGACAAGGCAGGGCAAACAAACACCAGAGGTCCCTGGATGAGAAAGTAGATAGAGGTTAAGATAAAGAAGAAAAAGCATGCTTGTGACAGGTAACACCTAGAAAACACAATTGAGAACTATGCTGGAGGTTCCAGGGGAAAGTGAGAAAGTAAATAAACATCAAAGAGGGACTATTAAAAACAATTAGCATGAAAGGGAATACCAAAGTTTACGATACACACAGAAAAGGTGGTAAAAGGAGGAGTATAGCTGATTAGGGACCGAAAACATTTATGTCTTTTTTGATTTTGATTTTATTGTCATGTGTACTCAGGTACAGAAACACAGGAGTAGAGTGAAAAGTGTATAATGTTACCACACAAGGTGCCATCTTAGGTAAAAATACTGAGGTGCAGATGCCTAGATGTAGAACCTTAGGAATAAGGTAGAAAGGAAGAACAAGGTTACAAGTTAAACAAGCAGTAATTACAGCATGGTATAAAACATATAAAATAAGGTTAAAAGTTACACATTGCAGACCTTTTTTGTTTTAAGTAGACAATAAAGAAATAAAGCTAGAAGTTCAAACTTTACAGCTTTGAGTACTTAGCCAGAATGGGACTGCACTTCAAGGAATCACCTCAAGATCAGTAGTCATGCTGAGCCACGCTGGGTCAAGTGACAGTAATGCTGGGCCATGTGACCACCACGCTGGGCCATGTGACTGCCAATCTGGATTGAGACACTGCCATGCTGGGTCACTGAGAGACCGCCAAGCTGGGGCGAGACTCCGCCATGCTGAGCTATGCGACTGTCACGCTGGGCCATGTGACTGTCAAGCTGGGTCGAGACACCGTCATGCTGGGTCACTGAGACACTGCCATGCTGAGACAAGAGACTGCCACATTGGATTGAGAGACCGCCACACTGGGCCGAGAGACTACCACGCTGGGTGGAGTGACCATCACGCTGGGTTGCGAGATGGTCACGCTGGGCCGACAGACCACCACGCTGGGTCAAGAGACTGCCACGCTGGGTGGAGTGACCATCACGTTGGGTTGCGAGATGGTCACGCTGGGTCGAGAGACCGCCACACTGGGCTGAGAGACTGTCACGCTGGGTCGAGAGATCGTCACGCTGGGTCGAGATACCGTCATGCTAGGTCGAGAGACTGCCAGACCTGGTCAAGAGACAACCACGCTGGGTTGAGAGACTGTCACGCTAGGTCGAGAGATCATCACACTTGGTTCAGAGACTGCCATACTAGGGTGAGACACTGCAATGCCAGGCCGAGAGACTGCCACTCTGGGTTGACAGATAGGCATGCTGGGCCGAGAGACTGCCACGCTGGGCCGAGAGACTGCCACGCTGGGCCGAAGGACTACCATGCTCGGTCGAGAGACTGCCACGCTGGGCCAAAAGACCGCCACATCAGGTCGGGAGGCTGCAATGCCAAGTCCTTGCTGAGTCCATGCCTGGGAGTCTGTGGCCAGGAAAAGGAAGAAAAGAGAAGCAGGAAAAGAAAATACAAAAAGAGAATTAAAAAAAGAGAGAAAGAAAGAAAGGAAATGGACAGAGCGGATAAGCTCTTTCTGAAGCATCCTATTCCGCAGTCATCATTAGAATATTGTCTGGAGGCAGGGGATAGGCTGATGTCTTGATTGATTACTTTGCATCAGTCTTTACTGAGGAATGAGATGCTGCCCAAGATATCGTGACAGAGGAGGAAGCTTTGTCACCAGAAGTGTTTAAAATTGATAAGGAAGATGCACTGAATAGGCTGTTGGTAGTTAGAGTTGATAGGGTTCTGGAACCCAATAAGATGCATGCAAAAAATGAAGCGTGGAAGTTTCAGGGGCATTGACCACAATTTTTCAGTCTTCTCTAAACTCAGTGGTAGTCCCAAAGGACTGGTGAACTGCAAAAATAACACCCTTGTTCAAATATGTTTGCCTGGGTAAACACAGCGATTAGTGACCACTCAGGTTAACTTCAGTGCTGGAGAAATTTTTTGAAAGAAATATTCAAAGTTAAACAGATAGTAATATGGAAAATGTGAAATTATTAGGAAGAGCTAGCATGGATTTCTTCAGGGAAAATTATGTTTAATAAACTTTGTGGTGTTTTCTTCCAGATGCAACAGAGAAAGTTGATGAAGATTGATGTGGTATACACCATATGGACTTCCAATATCCATTCAATACTGTGCCAAACAACAGACTTGTGAATGAAGCCAAAGCTCATGGAGTAAATGGCACAGAGCAAAATGGATGCAGGACTGGCTGACTGAGAGGAAATAATGTGTAATGGTCACTGGATGTTTTGGGGGGGCTGGAAGAAGATTTACACTGGTGTTCCCCAGAGGTTAATTTTAGGATCCTGGCTTCTCCTGATATATATTAGTGATCTATATCTTCGGAGGCAGGGAACAATTTCCAAGCTTGCTGATGATACAAGACTGGGAAGCTTTGTAAACTTGATGGAGATCAGTGTAAAACTACAAAGGGATATTGACAAATTAGTGTAGTGGACGAATAGGGGGCAGATGAAGTTCCATGCAGAGAAGTGTAAGGTGATACATTGTGGGAGATAGAGCATGGACGTACTGTTCAAGACAAAGGGTACTAATCTAAAGGGTGTACTGGAACACAGCAACTGGGATGCATATGTGCACAAATTATTAAAGGTGGCAAGACAGGTAGAAAGCATATTTAATAAAATATATAATATTCTGTGCTATTAATAGAAATGCAGAGTACAGCTGGATGGAGGATATGCTGAGCTTATAAGATAATAGTTAGACCTCAGTTGGAGGGCTGTGTATAATTTTAGGCATGACACTTCAGGAAAGATGTGGATGCATTGGAGAGTGCAGAATGGGTTCATGTATGTGGTTCTAGGGGTGACTCACTTCAATTATCATGAAAGAGAAGTTGGGATTGTTTTCTTTGAAGAGGAGAAAGCTAAGAGGGGCACTGATAGATATTTGCAAAATCACAAATCGGCCAGACAGAGATTATAGGGAGAAACTGTTCCCACTTGTAAAATTATGGTGAATGTGAGTACATAGGTATAAGCTAATAAGGTCACTGGTAAAACAAGCAAATATGAGCTGAGGGAAAAAAAATTACACAGTGAGATAGGGGCCTGGAATGCACAGCTCGCAGCTGTAGGCAAGTTCCACTGAAACATTCATGAGGGCATTAGATGATTATTTACATAGCAATAATATTGTGGCAAGGAGAGAAGTCAAAAGAATGACAGAAAGTTAAAATACTCCTTGAGCTAGTGCAGATAGGATGGGCAGAACAGCCTCCTTCTGCACTGTTGAAAGTGTGTTGCTGGAAAAGCACAGCAGGTCAGGCAGCATCAGAGGAACAGGAAAATCAACATTTCGGGCCAGATGCTGCCTGACCTGCTGTGCTTTTCCAGCAGCCACCCTCTCAACTCTGATCTCCAGCATCTGCAGACCTCACTGTCTCCTGCATTGTAACAATTCTGAAATTCAAAACTCTTTCTGACCTTCCTTTCTGTTCCACTGGGTGTACATTTCATTTTCCTGCAGATTTCTCTCTCACTCATGTTGACCTTAATTTGGATTGATTTTTCAAACTATTCCAGCATTTATTTTATTTAATGTGTTTTGATTTTTACTGACAGGCACCCACTGTGTTATGCCTTTTGGTTGCATTATTTCAGAAATCATCACATTTTAATTGAAAATACTTGATGTTCATCATGTACATTTCTTTCAGCTCTCCAGGTGACTGGTAGGTTGATGGACTGATACATTGTTGCTTTAGACATGACTTCAGAGAAGCAGTATTGGGCATCACAGGATACATGTTCACGGAATGAGGTAGGAACTAATTGTTATGAATAATAAGCTGATAAAAAATAAGGCTGTTGACCACACAGTGACATGTACTCCTTCCTCAAATCACACAGAAGCAGTGCTTTGAAAGCTAGTGATTCTAAATAAACCTGTTGGATTATAACTTGGTGTTGTGTGATTTTTAGCTTTGTCCACCCCAGTCCAACACCGGCACCTGCAAATCATCCTCAAATCCCAATCCCCTAAAGTCAAATGAAATGGATGGAAGTTCATTTGCTTTGAGGACCCTCAGAAAACCATAACTCCACTTTTTGCTGGTGGTTTCATGCACAGATGTGCAATGGAATTTCCATGTTTCTAGTTTTTAATATAGTTTTTAAGGCCCACCCCTCTCCAGCTCACACAAAATATTTGGATACACGGTCCTGCATTTATAAATGGTTTGGATTTTAACTTGTTAGCAGATACCTGAAGGTTTGACAGTTCCATTTTGAACTTTTAAACTCTGATTACACCAAAACACACACAGGCGGCAGACAGAATATTTTCCTTTGTCCTTTGTCTTGTTGGCCTCTTTCTAGGAGAGATTTCTTGTTTACATCTTGCTCCAGTTTATCATCACTGTAATATTCATTTCTTGTCCAAGTCTAAGGATTAGATTTATTTATCTCAGATTAAATAAAATACTTGGATTACTCACAGATCCTCTCTTTTTAACAGTGCCACCACTAATCCCTCAGCTGTTTTAAAACAAAACTTAAAATGAATGAGATGAAACCATGCCCATTCCCAGTCTGTGGCCCTATGTTTAGCATTTAATTCTTTCTACAAATAACCTTCAAGCTCCAGTAACTTATTTGTGATTCTTCTCCTACCATCAATAATTGCATTTATTTACAGTAATCCCTAACATGAAATCCCTCATTTTACTTCAGTGTCTTGAACTCCCATGTCATAATGATCAATTCCTCTCATGACATTCTCCTTATTTCCCATTTTATGTTTTTCCATTCTTTTTCTGCTTGATATTGCATGAAAGTATGTTTTCAAACCGATCTTTTAACCTAGTTTGTTAAATATCTTCACCTTTCTGCAAAAAAAAAACCCAATTTTTCTAAGATTAGCACGCATTAACCATGATTTTACAAGCTGCTATCAAGAAATACAACAGTAGTTTTCTCTATCTGAAGCCCAGGGCATAAATGCAGCCCGCCATTACATGTCATTGCTGCCTGCAAAATCCATACTCAAACTATTGGTAAGTCGGTAATCCACACGGTACTGTTTTTCCAATTGCAGGCTGTTTCTTTCACATATTGGCAGCTGGTAGTGGTTCAGTGGCTCAGTGTTTAACACTGCTGCCTTACAGTGCATGGACCTGGATTCGATTCCTCCCCGTGACTGCGTGGGTTTCCTCCGGGTGCTCCAGTTTCCTCCCACAGTCCAAAGATGTGCAGGTCAGGTGAATTGGCCATGCTAAATTGCCCGTAGTGTTAGGTAAGGGGTAAATGTAGGGGTATGGTTGCGCTTCGGCGAGTCGGTGTGGACTTGTTGGGCCGAAGGGCCTGTTTCCACACTGTAATGTAATCTAATCTAATCTAATCTCCCTTGGGCATCTGTTTGTGTGGAGTTTGCACATTCTCCCCATGTCTGCATGGGTTTCCTCTCACAATCCAAAGATGTGCAGGTTAGCTGAATTGGCCATGCTAAATTGCCAATTGTGTTCAGGGATGTGTGGGTTAGGTGCATGAGTCAGGGGTTAATATAGAGTAGTTGGGGAATGGGTCTGGGCGGGTTACTCTTCAGAGGGTCGATGTGGACTTGTTGCACCAAAGGGCCTGTTTCCACACTAGGGATTCTAGCCTCTAGTAAGAGCTGCCTGTTTTTTGAGGATTTCTTTTCAGTGTTGGAGTTGATTTCCTCGAATCCCTGGAGCAGGGATTACTGTTTATAAGCTCTTGCTTTGTTTTGGAACTTTGAAAGAAATAAATCAAAATGATACTTTAAAATGGGAAAAAAGAGAGAATGTAGCAGACCAGGAGGTTGCTTCCGAGAGCTGCTGGTTTCCAAAGTGT
The DNA here is from genome assembly GCF_004010195.1 of Chiloscyllium plagiosum. Taxonomy (NCBI): domain Eukaryota; kingdom Metazoa; phylum Chordata; class Chondrichthyes; order Orectolobiformes; family Hemiscylliidae; genus Chiloscyllium; species Chiloscyllium plagiosum. The sequence goes on along the minus strand of NC_057711.1, from coordinate 80,937,335 downwards.
TCAGCAAAAAAAAAGTAGTGAACAGCTGACTCGCTATGAAGTTAAAGGGCTCAGAAAAGATTTGCAAGGATGTTGCCAGGATGGGAGGGTTTGAGCTATAGGAAGAGGCTAAATAGGCGAGCGCTGTTTTTTCTGGAGTGTTGGAGGCTGAGGGGTGACCTTCTAGAGGTTTGTAAAATCGCGAGGGGCTTGGATAGGGTAAATAGACAACGTCTTTTCCCTGAGGTGGGGGAGTGTAGAACTAGAGGACATAGGTTTAGGGTGAGGGGGGACAAATTTAAAATGGATCCAAGGGGCAACATTTTCACACAAAGAGTGGTGCATGTACGGAATGAGCTGCCAGAGGAAGTGGTGTAGGCTGGTACAATTGCAATATTTATAAAACATCTGGATGGGTATATGAATAGGAAGAGTTTAGAGACATATGGGCCAAGTGCTGGCAAATGGAACTAGATCAGTTTGAGATATTTGTTTGCCATGAGCAAGTTGGACTGAAGGGTCTGTTTCTGTGCTGTACATCAATGTGAAATGGTCTGTATTTGAAGGAGCAGTAAATGGTACCAAGGCGAGTGTCTTCATGTTAGTCTGAGTTCTGCACATTGGCTCTGTGAGGGAGAGACTACAAGCTTGAGGCTTCCTGGGTGGAAATACAAGGCTCTGTATTCCTAGGCAACTGGACAAGGCTCTCACTCTCTAAGTGAGGCAGCCACTCTCGCCAACACCAGCAAACCTGACAGGGTTGGTCAGTGAGGCTCAAATCAACAGGTTCAGACTAAGGCGTTTTGGGTAGAATGGAACTATAAGGAACAGAATGTGAAAGGCTTGGTTGCCAGGACACCAGAAGAATTCTACGAAATGGAGGGAGGAAATTGGGATGGAGAAGGGAAAATCAATATGGCAGGGCAAGGGGAATAAGTAAGAGCCAACATTACATTATTGTCATTGGGAACACTGGGAAGAGGGAATCATAGAATTCCCTACAGCATGGAAGCAGGTCATTCAGCTCATCAAGTCCACACTGACCCACAAAAGAGCACCCCACCCAATCATCTTGCATTTCCCATGGCTAATCCACTTAACCTCCACATCCTGAGACTGTGGGAGGAAACTGGAACATCCAGAGGAACCCCATGTAGACACAGGGAGGACGTACAACTCCACACAGGCAGTCGTCCGAGGCTGGAATCGAAACTGGGTAGCTGGCGCTGTGAGGCAGCAGTGGTAGCCCCTGAGCCATCATGCTGCCCTTTTGAAAGAGTAGAAGAACTGAATACGTGCAACATAAGGCTAAGGTATGGCATGGGGTACTTGGCTGAGCATGGGACTGGGGAGGGCAGTGGGAGAAGCAGGAATATGTATGGAGATGAGGACAAGGCCATCTAAGTGATGCAGAAAAGTATAGTAGAGAGGGAAAGGATGGATATTGAATTGATCAAGTGAAAAATTTTCAGCCACCATCTTTCTCCTAAATCAGCTCACAAAAGAAGACGGCACAGTGAATTCATGGCATGAATAGAAGAGACTTGAGATATTTTTACACATGTTCCTGCTCAGCGCAACACACCTAACAGAGTGAATTGAAACATAAACTGAAAAATAAGATTGTGTGAACACTCTGCTAAGACCTTGGGACCAAAGGGAAGCAACCACCTTAGAATAAAGGTGTATAAGCTCTATCAGCTCCTAACACCAACATCCCAATAATGTAATGTGATTCATTTCACTCCAAGAAGGAGCACATCTAGGAGTCACCTACATTGGTGCAAGGAGAGAGAGATGAACATTAATATTTGAGATGTCTGTTCAAAAGTCTGATCACAACAAGGAAGAAGATATTGTTGAATCTGTTCGTACGTATATTCAAACTTTTATATCTTCTGCCCGATGGAAGAAAGTATAACCAGGGTGGGAGGGGTTTCTGTTTATGTTGGTTGCTTTCCTGAGGCAGCGGGGAGTACAGTCAATGGATGGAAGGCTGGTTTGCTTGATGGACTGGGCTGTATTCATGATTCTTTGTAGCTTCTTATAGTCTTGGAAGAGAGGTTGCCAGACCATGCTGTGATGCATCCATATAGGATGCTTTCTGTAGTGTTACTAGCCATACAGGAATATTCATAGGCCCATGTTTCTGAAGGTCCTGGACATGGGATGAAACTGTTATGGAGGCTGTGAGTTCCAAGATTTTAAAGCAATATCACAGCAGAATAATGAAAGCTGCTGAGAGTTAGGTTGAGCTAATCCCCATAGTTCCGCACACGTGAGAGTTAGTTGGCCTTGCTGGTCACAACTGAACTCACTGATTTAAAATCAGAGATCTGGGCTGACTTTTATAAATCACACTGAAGGATAATGAATGATGCAATCGATAAATTTTCAGGTTTTGAATAATAAGAGTATGTTTAATTCTTATAGTGAATCTCAGTATGGGACAATCTAGTCTAAGTGTTCTTGTATAATAATAACAAAACAGATTACTTCCCTTTGGTCTTCATTAGACTAAGGCCCTCTGGCTTCCCTTACTGACGGTTATTAAACTCCCAAAGTTATGGAAGGTTTAGATTTGGAGGTATGGGGCATCTCTCCACATGGCTTTGGGTTCAGTTTTCTGCAGGCTACAGGTGAAATGTTCACCCTGTTGTGTTTTTTCTAGTCAAAGTCCTCAGGCAGTAACTGCTTAGAGAACTTCCTTCTGTCCTGGTTGTTGTGTGCGAGAGAGAGAGTGAAAGAGAGAGAGAGAGAGGAGAGAGAGACAGAGAGACTTCTCGGATGAACCCATCTTGTAGAGCTGAGTATCTTGTGTTTCTTTCTTTCTTTACTCACTGTTCAACCCGCTCTTTTGCTCCCGATGCCGTCTCCTCTACACTGGGGAGACAGGACGCCAACTCACAGAGCGCTTCAGAGAACATCTCCAGGATACCTGCACCAACCAACCCAACCGCCCTGTGGCTGAACACTTCAACTCCCCCTCCCACTCCGCTAAGCACATGCATGTCCTGGGGCCTCCTCCATTGCCATACCCTAACCACTCACGCCTAGAGGAAGAACACCTCATCTTCCGCCTCAGGACCCCTACAATCTCATGACATCAATGTGGATTTCATCAGTTTCCTCTTTTCCCCTCCCCCCACATCCGAGAACCAACCTTCCAATTAGGCACCACCCTCATAACCTGTCCTACCTGTCCATCTTCCTTCCTACCTATCAGCCCCACCCTCCCCTCCAACCATCACCATTAGCCCCACCTCCATCTACCTATCGCACTCTCAGCTATCTTACCCCCAGTCCCATCACCCTCCCACTTATCTCACCACACCTCAGCTCACAACCTCATTCTTGATGAAGGGCTTTTGCCCAAAACGTCAATTCTCCTGCTCCTCAGATGCTCTCTGACCTACTGTGCTTTTCCAGCACCACACTCTCGATTCCAATCTCCAGTATCTGCAGTCCTCACTTTTGACCCCTCTTTTCTGAGGCTGTCCCAGTTATGCCATTTTCTGACCGGTCTACTCAAATGGTGAAAACAAACAATAGTTGCCTCAACTGGTGTCCTGGACAGAAAGGTTTGTTTGAATGAATATTGTTTTCCCACCCCTCATCTAGCTGGCATTACAGAACAATGGGAATTTCTGATCGTGAATAATACATGGTGTGTGGACTGCCTTCTAATGGATTCTGTTGTCTTGTGGATGTCATTGTCTCCTGAGCCAATTTGGAGCTGACGATTGGATGATCGATGCCTCTGTTCAGTGGCGTGAGTTTTAATTTAGTATCTGAAAGGATTTGCTCTTTCTGGTCTTGGGACCAATAGTCTGTGCTTTAAAAAGAGTCTCTCTTCCTGAAACTGGGAGATTCTCTACTGAAAACCTTGGTTAAAAATGAAGATCCTTCAAGATCAAGACTACAAAGATCCCAGACAGAATGTGGAAGAGGAAAACCAGTCACCATGTTGAAGGGTCAGCAAGTTTCAAATACATGAACAGCCTAATATAGTCCCTATGTCAAGATCTCTGACACAAAACAAACGTCTCATTCTTTGATACTTCTTCACAGATCAGTACTTGTTTGAACAACTTGTGACTGTACTGGCATTACCGAGGTTAGAAAGGAGGAGGAGGACTGAAAGTAGTAATTCCCAGCCCCAACAGACACAAGGCTCAGGGACTGCAGCTGTTGACAACCAAGAGGAGAATCAGGTTTTTCAGTGTTCTCAGGCAGTGTGCCGAGAGAGTGTATTCGCAAGGTATTACAGCTGCCTGTAAGATGATTGCAGTGTAGTGTCACAGATACTTTTGCATGACAAGGGATGCTGTCACCTACGTGTGCTGGATACTGCAGGCAGATCTGCAGCTGGCTGGTTTGGGAGGCAGCACTATGCCTATGGTGCTGTAGCTTGAAGGCATTGAACTTTCTCTCTGCCATCTCACTTCAAAACCTAGGATATCTGGTCGGCATGGACAAGTTGGACAAAAGGGTCTGTTTCCATGCTGTACATATCTATGACTCTTGACTATCAAACTTTGGTTTCAGCTTTGCAGAGCGCAACAGAGAATGACCAGTCCATACTCTTTGCAGCGCTCTACCTACTAAACATGAGCGCAACCTCAAGGTGATCTACAAGGAAAATATAAATACCTGTAGTCAGCAGCCTTTACAGATTGAAAGAGAGGACAGAACTGCGATATGAAATGCTATATTTGTGTCAAGCTGTATAAAAAGCTTTCACCCAATCACCCAGAATGACCTGTTTTGTTTAGTTTTTCTTTTCCTAACACTTCATCTTTGTTCCAACTTGGCAACTTGAAGATGGTTGCTGACTGCTTGGTCAGCCTGCCTCACATGGTGTTGGCATGTGTTCTCTGATGGTTTGGGGCTTAGTCACCAGCCTGAATATGTGTGCCAGAGAGAGTGTGTGTGTCAGAGAGAGGGTATGTGTGTGTGAAAGAGTGTGCATCAGAGAGAGAGTGTGTGTCAGAGAGAGGTTATGTGTGTGTGAAAGAGTGTGCATCAGAGAGTGTGTGTAAGAGAGTGTGCATGTGAGAGAGTGTGTGTGCATGTGAGAGACAGTGTGTGTGGGTGAGAGTGTGCATGTGAGA
>NC_057711.1:80926470-80932050 GCF_004010195.1 Chiloscyllium plagiosum | reverse complement strand
GTGAGAGAGTGTGTGTGCCAAAGAGAGAGACAGAAAAAGACTATGTGAATATCCATGGGAGAGTGTGTGTGTGTGTTCGAGAGAGAGTGTGCGTATGAGAAAAGGTGTTTATGTGCGAGGAATTGTGTATGTGTGTGAGAGAAAGTGTTTATATGTGAGAGACAGGGTGTTTATGTGTGAGGGTCTGCATGCGAGAGTCTGTGTATGATAGAAAGAGGTTAATGTGAGAGTGAGTGTGCATGTGAGAGAAAGGAAGTTTATGTGTGAGTGTGTGTGCAACTGTGCGTGCATGGTGTGTGAGAGAGAGTATATGTGAGAGAGGGTGCATGTGTGTGAGATTCTATTTTTCATGACATTGCCTCAACCATTTAGACCCTGCGTCCCAACCAATCAGCATTCTCTTGTCAAATAGTAGAAATGTTGTTTTACTTTTACTTTGTTATTTGTTGTGAATGTCCTGAATGCAAGATGAAAACCTTTGACAAAGTTATGTGGCTGGGGAGGAAATAGTAGGAGCGCTTGCAAAAGGTTTCAATTCATCTCTTGCCACAGAAGAGGTGCTATAGTAGTGGAGGACAACTAAGGTTGTATTATTATTCAAGCAGGGAGAAAGGGATAAACGGGGAAATTGCAGGCCAGCCAGTCTAACCTCAGGGCTGGGGAAACCATTGGAAGCAATTTTGAAGGTTAGAATTATTCTGCATTTGGAGAGGCAGGGATTAATCAAGAACAGTCAGCATGGTTTTGTTAAGGGTGGTCAGGTCTGACTAATTTGATTGAATCTTTCTAAGAAGATACCAGGTGTGTAGATGAGGGCAATGCATTTGATGTGATCTATGTGTACTTCAGTAAAACCTTTGATAAGGCCCTACATGGGAGACTGATAGCAAAGGAAATTTTGGCAAATTGGACCCACAATTGGCTGAGTGGCAGGAAGCAGTGCATGATGGACGAGGGGTGTTTTTTTGACTGTAGGTCTATATCCAGTGAGGTTCCACAGGGATCAGTGTTGAGGCTCTGATGTTTATGATTTACATAAATTATTTAGACTTGAATGTTGGAGTGTTGATCTGTAAGCTTGAAATGATACAAAAATTGAAGGGGTGGTAAGTATGAGGAGGATTCTCTTAGACTACTGGAGGATATAGACAACCTGGTCAGATGGGCTGATCAGTGGCAAATGGAATTCAATCCAGATAAATGTGAGCTGATGCACTTGAACAGGGCAAACAAGGCAAGAGAATACATGATGAATGGTAGGATCTTGGGGGAGCCCTGAGAATCAGAAGGATCTTGTTGTGCATGTACACAGGTTTATTAAGGTTAAGAAAGCATATGATATACTTGCCTTTACTGGTTGAAGCATAGGGTTTAAGAGCAGAGTGGGTGTGCTGGCATTGTATAAGATGTTAGCTGGCCACAGCCAAGGTATTGTGTGCAGTGCACATTATAAGAGGGATATGAATGCATTGGAAAGGCTGCAGAGGAGATTAATCAGCGTGGTGTCTGGACAGGACAGTTTCAGTCAGGAGAGAGATTGGTCAGACTGGGTTTGTTTTCATTGTAGCAGGGAAGTTTGAGAGGGAGACATGATTGTGATCTATAAAATTATGAGGGAATATTTAGGGCAGATAGGAAGGAACATTTCCCCTTAGGAGGGATTAATGAGCGGGGGGATAGATTTAAGGGAAGGGGAGAAGGTTTAGAGGACAATGTTCGGTTTTGAATCTGGAACTCACTGCCTGTGAGGGTGGTAGAGGCAGAAACTGTCACAACATTGAAGAAGTATTTAAATGTGCACTTATGATGTCAAGGTAATCAGGACTATGGACCAGGTGCTGGAGATGGAGCTTGGGATAGTTAGGTGTTTGCTTTCAATAGGAGTGGATGTGATGGGCTGAATGGCCTTTTTCTGTTCTGTAGATCTCTGACTCTACAGTGGGCCTTTTTTCAGCACTATCAAAGCTTGTACTAGTGAACAAGTATTTGTATCAATATTAGGGGAATTGAAATTAGAATTATTTTTGGAGGGATTTCTGCAAGTATAATATTCTATTTCCAATGCTCAATTAGATCAATGAAGGACAGCCAGGTCCAGGTGATGACTCTATGAGCAGCTGAGCTAGGAAGATTATTTGTTCCTTTGTCAAATTTGAATTATTTCAGTCAGGGTAGCAGTCAGAACCCTAAAATTAGCATTAATGCCCAGAGGATTGTGAGTAAAACATTGGTCTGAGTTCCAGCCTCTGGTAACCTTTGCTGTCATTGTGTCTATAATCAAGATCAGTCTTGTCTGTGATGCTTCATGTGCCGGAGCATCTGGTAAGCATTCACTGTCATAGCTTGTTGGGTGAAACAGCAGAAGATGAATCTACCCATTAAATGGCACTTTCCCAAACTGTAAGGACTCTCTGATGAGAAGGAGAGGAAATTCATAACAGGAAAAGGTATAGGTTGAAAGACAGAAAGCAATAATTTAATGCTGCAACAAAAAGAGGAAACATTAATTTGCTCCCCTCTTTCCCATCTCCTGAGTTGGCTGCGAGAAAAATTTATTGTTCTTTTTACACAGGCTATAACTTGCTCAATTAACTAGTTCAGCAGAAACTAAAAGAAGTGTATTACAATGTCTCCTTGAGTGAAATAGTGAGCAATCTTAAAATTTGCTAACCCCCAAAAATTATTAAAGACACAAAGTCAAACATATATGTTTACATAAACAAAGTTGAAAATCCATAGTGTCCACTTCAAAAAGAAGATGAAAGGAGTTTAAAGACAATAAGGTGCCCTTGAGGTGCAAATACTTTAACCTGAGTCCACAGTTGTTTAATTGATGTCTTGTATCCTCAGCAGCAACAAATATTTCAGTTGTCCTTTGAGTTCTTGGTGTTTTGATGCTCTTTTCTGGTTTATGGTGTCACTGACTGATTTGTCCTTCGAGAGAGATTGAGAAAGGAAGCTTTCTTCAGTTTGTTCCACTCACAAATCTTTCCTGCTCTTCGAAAAGCAGCTCTCTGAAAAATAGCTGTTTTGTGTGTTTGTCTGGTTTGTCCGATTTGCTTGTTTTCACGCTTGATAAATGTAGGCGATGTCTTTCATCTTCAAATATGGAGCTTCTCTTACAGCTGTAAATAAAAATAGGAGACAGGACTTCTTCAGGCCTGACTAGATTTCAGTTGATGATGTTAATTTCAGTTCAGATGACCTTGTTTGCTCAAAGTTGGTTCCATAAAGCTTGGCTAATCTGTGTGGTCAGCTGACTGATGTGGCCATTGAATTAGTTGTTGATTCCTTTTTGAAATCATTTTTATTCATCAGAGTCTCCTGTATTAAAATCAGATGACAGAATTTGAAAATCAATAGCCCATTTTTACCTACTGTGACAAATATAATCACCAACTACTTTAAATTAAAAAGGCAATTTTATATTTGTAATAACTGGAGTGCTATAATGGAGCTGGAGCTGATCTAAATTCCTTTAGGACTGCATTACTCATGAATTATTATTTTAAAAGATAATTACTTTAGTATCTCTGCATCAAATTAAAATAATTTGCTTCAGGACTTACATGTATGACTTTGCTGAAGTTTACTTTAGCTGCTGGGAGTTGAAGTCAAAGAATTGGCTTAAGTCTGAATACCTATGCTCTACTTTAATACATATTATTATTGTGACTGGCTGGTACAATCGATCAGACATTACCTTCGATTTACGGCATCTGAGTTTGAATTAGAGTGATAGAGTCATAGAGATCTACAGCATGGAAGTAGACCTTTCAGTCTAACCCATCCATGTCAACCAGATATCCTAAATTAATCTAGTCCCATTTGCCATAAATTGGCCCATATCCCCCTTAACCATTCTTATTCATAAAGCCATGCAGATGCCTCTTAAATGTTGAAATTGTACCAGCCTCCACCACTTCCTCTGGCAACTCAATCCCTACACACACCACCCTCTGTGTAAAAATGTTGCCCCTTAGGCGCCTTTTAAATCTTTCCCCTCTCACCTTAAACCTATGCCTTCTAGTTTTAGACTCAGCTATCCTGATTCCCTCAGAATTTTATAAATTTCTATGAAGTCACCCCTCAGCCTCTGATGTTCTAGAGAAGATAACCCCAGCCGCTCCCTATAGCTCAAACCCTCCAACCTTGGCAACATGCTTGTAAATGTTTGCTGAACCATTTCAAGTTTAACAACATCTTTCCTACAGCAGGGAGACCAGAATAGCACACAGTATTCCAATAGTGGCCTAACCAATGTTCTGTGCAGCCGCAACATGACCTCCCAATTCTATATTCAATGAACTAACCAATAAAGGCAAGCATACAAATGCCTTCTTTCCAATTTATCTACCTGCGACTTCACTTTCAAGGAAGGGTTTCCTCCGGGTGCTCCAGTTTCCTCCACAGTCCAAAGATGTGCAGGTCAGGTGAATTGGCCATGCTAAATTGCCCATAGTGTTGGGTGTATTTGTCAGAGAGAAATGGGTCTGGGTGGGTTACTGTTCGGAGGGTTGGTGTGGACTGGTTGGGCTGAAGGGCCTGTTTCCACACTAATCATCTAATCTAATCTGAACAATGAACCTGTATTGTGAGGTCTCTGTTCGGCAACACTCCCCAGAACTTTACCATTAAGTGTATATGTCATGTGCTGAATTTGCCCTATCAAAATGTAGTACATCACATCTATCCAAATTAAACTCCATCTGCCATTCCTCAACCGATAGGCCCATCTGATTAAGGTCCTGTTGTACTCTGAGGTAATCTTCTAACCATGCCTCTTATATTCACATCCAAATCATTTAAAGTGATGAAACTTGCCTCACTCTGTTGACTGTAACCACCTAACCTAAAATTGGTTGAAAATGTTGACTGAAACATCTCTTAAATTAGTGCAAACTGATATAGGTGGATAATGTCAGAAATGCTAAAATGTCAGATCCTTATAGGAGGGAACTGTTTTGTTCAAGATAGATGGAGCTTCATTCTGTAAACTGGCATTGTGCATTATAACAACGATAACTTATGTTTATGGACCATTCTTCACATTCCAAAATGCTTCACAGGCGCTCTCTCAATTAAATTTGACATTAATGCACATAAGGTGATTTTAAGTTGGGTAGTGAAGGTAGGAGGTTTCAGTAAGGAGCTTGTTGACGACAGAAGAAGTGGGAGTAGCTCAGGAGGCCAAGAAGGATAAAGGGAGTGAGCTTGGGCTATCTCCACTAGGCCCAGGGGACCTGCAAAAAAGGTCAACATTTTTTATCTGACGCTAGCCCATAACAGCTAAAACTACTGTCCACCTTCCACCTAATGTTGATGAAATACTATGTGGACAGGAGGAAGCTCTGAAATAACTTTAAGGACCTAAAGGACCTTACTAGGCCCATGAATCAGTGGTAAAGACAAGCCAGGGAACTATACACCAGTGAGCCTGACCTCAGTGGTGGGCAAGTTGTTGGAGGGAATCCTGAGGGACAGGATGTACATGTATTTGGAAAGGCAAGGACTGACTTGGGATAGTCAACATGGCTTTGTGTGTGGGAAATGATGTCTCACAAACTTGATTGAGTTTTT
>NC_057711.1:80852259-80925762 GCF_004010195.1 Chiloscyllium plagiosum | reverse complement strand
AAATAGACAAAGTCTTTTCCCTGTGGTTGGGAAGTCCAGAACTAGAGGGCATAGGTTTAGGGTGAGAGGGGAAAGATATAAAAGAGACCTAAGGGGCAACTTTTTCGCGCAGAGGGTGGTACGTGTATGGAATGAGCTGCCAGAGGATGTGGTGGAGACTGGTACAATTGCAACGTTTAAGAGACATTTGGATTAGTATATGAATAGCAAAGGTTTGGAGGGATATGGGCCGGGTGCTGGCAGGTGGGACTAGATTGGGTTGGGATATCTGGATGGCATGGACGGGTTGGACCGAGGGGTCTGTTTCCATGCTGTACATCTCTATGACTCTATGACTCTAAATGTTGCAATTGTACCAGGCTCCACCAGTTCCTCTGGCAGCTCATTCCATACATGCACCACCCTCTGTGTGAAACAGTTGCTCTTTAGGTCTCTTTTACATCTTTCCACTCTCACCCTAAACCTACGACCTCTCATTCTGGACTTCCCCAACCGAGGGAAACAATCTCATCTATTTACCCTATCCATGCCCTTCATGATTTTATAAACCTCTATAAGGTCACCCCTCAGCCTCCAGTGCTCCAGGGAAAACAGCCCCAGCCTATTCAAGCTCTCCTTATAGCTCAAATCCCTAACCCTAGCAACGTTCTTGTAAATCACTTCCAAACCTTTTCAGATTTCACACCATCCTCCAATAGGAAAGACACCAGAATTGTGAGACAACACATCTATCCTAGGACAAGCCAAACAGAGACATGTGCGAGAATTCCTCGAAGCATGGCATTCCAACCGGAACTCTATCAACAAACACATTGACTTGGCTCCCATTTACCACTCCCTGAGAAAAAGAACTGGAAATGACATCACAACAGGAAATGACATCACCACAGGAAACTGCGTCACCAACCCAAGGAAACCTAAACACATAAATAAAAAGCAAACCATACTGCCAGTGCTTCATGCAGAGGCTCACTGATGATGTTACCTCGTATGGTGATGAAACATCTGAAACCATATCTTCCAGCTCAGCAAGCAAACCTGCATCCAGAACGAATTGGCATTTTTTAGCATAGGAAATCCATCTAATCTGTACATCTTTGGTCTGTGGGACAAAATCCACATAGACACAGGGGGGATGTGCAAACTCCACACAGAGAGTTGCACAAGGTTGGAATCAAACTGGAGTCCCTGGTGCTGTACAGCAGCAGTGCTAACCATTGATACATGCTGATAGCATGCACCTTCATGTCTCAATGTTTCAGGTATATGGCTATTCAGGGCTTGGTCTTTTTCTGTGCCAGGGGCTTGGGATTGAGGATGACTTGCTGAGGATCCTGAGGTGGTTCGATATGTTCTGAAATTGAAGAAAAGTCCAATGAGCTTTGTGGAGACTCCGCCACATAAAAGGACAGTTGGACGGCTGTTTGGAGGTCTATGTGCACTCTCTGGCTCCTCAACTTCAGCTCTATGCATTCTTGCAAAGTCTCTCAATGGCTTGAGGTCAGGCCTATATTCATTGTGTTCACAAGAATGAGAGGTGATCATGTTGACAAGTATAAGATTCTCAGGAAGACTTAGACATTAGATATGGAAAAGATCATTCCCAGTCCTGTTGACAGCAGGTGAGAACTATTTCAAAGGCAAGTCTAGAGACCAGAGACATTTCAAAGGTAGGTGTTCCTGCTTTTCTCAAGAGGAAATGCTTAGCCTTTTGAAGTTAAAGTAGCAGTAACCGATCTCAGGTGAAGGGAGGAGAGTGAATTAAGAATTTTGCCAGTTCAGTACCCGCTTGTCATTGTGTGTAATCAGGGCAGTGGGCAAGACTAACATCTGATAATCAGGAAGGGTGCAACTGAAAATGGATGCTGCATCCTCAAAAAAAATAAAGAAATTGATATGTCTACAGTCAGATGTAAATAGTCTTGGCCAAAGCTGACAACCTAAACAGCCAAAGAAAATTGTGACGCTTGAGTCAGCTGGCTGCAGACATCTGCACACACTTCTGCATTGTTTCTCCAATGCCCATTGCACCATCCAGTCAATGGTTATCCTGTCACCAAGGTTGCTAAGTACACTGAAATCACAAAGGATGGAAATTGCAGTGGCACAGGGCATGGAGTCAAGTGTCAGGGTCAGTTGGGTGTTGCTGTGCAATTGCATCCTGAAAGGGTCTTGGCCATTGTGGTGGTCTGCTGTACTCTCCATAAAGTAGCCTTCCAGAGGAGTCTGAATCTTGAGGATGTTGAGGTCCTGGAAAGGAGAAACTATTTGGTAGCGCAGCATAAGCAATAGGTGAGAAAGTTGGGGAATTGAAGGCTAGGGGAGATGATGCTAATAACAGAGATGCTAAATGCTCTCATGCATGATAAGGTGGCCACTTCCTGACACCTTCCTCTTCTCTGTCATCCATGCCAGACCTCCAGCTCTCCAATGACATCTTACTTCTCTTTGGTATAGTGACAGGTTTCCCACAAATTCTCTCCTTCTCAGCATAAGCAGCAGCCTCAGTACTGGCTGTCTTGGGGCCTGAAATTCCCGTCTATTCTAACCCCAGACAGTACTGGAGCAATTCAGCAGACCTAGTAATATCTGTGGTGAGGCAAAGAGAGATTGAGTTTTGAGCCTAATATGACTCTTCTTCAGACCTGCTGAGTTTCTCCAGCCTTTCTGACTTTATTTGAGATTTCCATCATCCAATATGTTTTTCTTTGACTCACTCTTACCTCATTAATTTCAGTTTGATGAAAAACCTATTTCTGCATTCATTAATGGTTCAACTCCAGGAAAACTTGATCTTTACTTCTTTCTGACAAGATAGAGTTTTCTGTCACTAAAACAGACTTGCTTCCTGTTTCCTTTCATCTGAACGGCAATTAGTGATTGACAATAAATGCTGACTTTGCCAATGGTGCCCACATGTGGTGACAGAATAAATGAAAAACAGCCTTAGTGAGAATCCAGACCCTGGTACCTTTACCCTTGAGTCCTATTTCTCATTGAAATGCTACCCATTTTTAAGAAGTTCTGCTTTAATGAGCTAATCGATTCCACTTGTTCAGGTTTGAGTGTGTTCAAACTCAAGTTTATTGCCAGATATAAAATTAGTTAATGATTACAGTCACACGATATTTCTACATAACATGAGACATTTGATAAGGTGCCATGAAAAGATTACTCCATAAGATAAGAAAATTACCACAGAAAGAAGGTTGGCTAAATAACAGGAAATCGAGCATTGGGATAAATGGATTATTTTCAACTGGGCAAATTGTGGGCAGTGCAGACAACGTTCACTTGGCTGATCCCAGGTTTGGAGGGACTGTCTTATCAGGACAGCTGGACTAGGATGGGCCTGAACTCTTTGGGGTTTAGAAGAATGAGACGTGACCTGATTGAAACATATGTTTCATCAGGAACTAGAAAGAGTGGATGCAGGAAGGTTGTTCCCCTTTGTGGGAGAGTCCAGAAGCACAGGGCAGGATCTCACAATAAGGGGTTACTCTTCTAAAGCAGAATTGAGGAGGAATTTCTTCTCTTTGAGGGTAGTGAACCATGGAGGGTTGTAAAGGCTGGATCATTAAGTATATTCAAGACTGTGATAGACAAATTTTTATTTGCCAGAGGATTAAGGTTATGGGGATAAAGGCAGGACGTGGAATTGAGGAGCATCGAGTGAACCACGATTACAATGGACTGAATGCTCCTCTGTCTTGTGTAAGGTGTTGCATTTTGGTAAGATGAACCGGGGAGGACTTACAAAGTTATTGGTAGGGCCTTGGGGAGTGTTTTTCATGAGAGACCTAGGGGTTCAGGGACATAGGTTCCTTGAAAGTGGCATCACAGGCAGACAAGAAGGTGTTTGGCATGCTTGCCTTCATCAGTCAGAGCATTGAGTATAGGAGTTGGGACATCATGTTGCTATTGTACAAGACATTAGTGAGGCCACTTTTGGAGTGTACAATTCTGGTCACTGTGCTAAAGGAAGGATGTTATTAAACTGGAAAGGGTGCAAAAAAAAGACTTACAAAGATGTTACCAAGACTGGGGGATTTGAGTTATACAGAGAGGCTGGATAGACTGGATGTTTTTTCTTTGGAGCTATGGAGGTATAGTGCTGGTCATACAGATGTTTATAAAATCATAAGAGGCATAGATAAGGTAAATAGCTAAGATCTTTTCTCCAGGATATGGTAGTCCTAGACTAAAGGCTTAAGTTTAAGATGAGAGGGGAATATTTAAAAGTGACCTGAGGGGCAAATTTTTCACGCAGATGGGTGGTGTGTGTATGGAATGAATTGCCAGTGGAAGTGGTAGAGGTGAGTACAATTACAACAATTAAAAGATATTTGGACGGGGATCCAAGATGGCGGCGACCCAGCAAGTCTGAGTCTACAGTGCTCCTCCCAAGACTTGGGCAAATTGGGTCACCCACCACACTCACCAAATCATTCAAAATAGTTTTTACTTAATGGAATTAGTTGCTTTGTACTGCATTTAAACAATTTAATCTTCAGTAAAAATGACTAAAGGGAAGGGAGCCCGCAGTTCTCAGCAGGCAGGAACCCCTCCCCCACCCTCTCCAACTGCAGCAGAGGCATCCGCAGCCGCCCCCAGGGGACTTACCTACAGTGGCGAGCCTTGCGGAAATAATCTCTAAACTCGATGCGAATATCGATGCTTTCATCAAAGAGTCCCGGAGCAGATGGGACTCACTCTCGGCCGTGCTACAAAAGCACGACCAAGACATCAAGAAAATTGAGCACCGAGTCAGAGGGGCGGAGCTAAAGGCCGCGACCTCCGAAACTACAGCAGAATCGGCCGTGGATCGGGTCCGGACTCTCAAACAGCGAGTCCGGACCTTAGAGAATCACATTGACGACCTCGAGAATCTTTTAAATCTGGAGGCTGGATCAGGCCAGGTAAGGGTGGAATGGGCCTACCGGGTTGCAATACACGGGCCCGGCTCGAACCAACACCCCTGCCCAGTCCTGTTCCGGCTGCAGAGCTATAAAGAGAGGCAGATGCTCTTCGAAGCTTCCAGAAATCTTGGGAAAGATCCCCAAATCATGATTTATAAAGGATCCAAGATTATGTTATTCCAGGACTTTTCCCCAGCTCTGATCTGAAAGAGGAAGGCGTTTGATGAAGCAAAGAAGTGTTTAAGGGACTTAAATATTCAGTACTCCTTGCGCTACCCAGCGACGCTACACTTTAACCATGGAGGGTCTGTGTATAACTTCAGACCGCCGGAAAAGGCCAAGGAAGTTTTGGACTCTCTTAGATAAATTGTAAGAGATAATTGATGTTGTTTTGTTCTCCCCCCAGTCCGGTTTACATCCCCTTTTTTTTAAGATTAATCCCTTTTTTTACCTTGCTATTTAATATTATCTTCGGGGGGTGGGGAGAGGGATTTATTTATTTGTTCTCTACTTGGCGATTTTCTCCCCCTTTTTTATATATATATAGGCTGGGGGGTCTAGTTAATGTTGGTGGGACGAGGTGGTTACCTTATCCTGTTTTATTTCTGTCTTTAGGAGTGGGGTTGTTTTCCCCTGTTATTTTGTATTATTATATTTTAATTATTACTTGTTGAGGTTGTAATTTTATAGTTATATATGTTTATACATGGTATTAGCATTACCAAATATATCCAGGTGTTGGTGTGGGTTTGGGGGAGGTAGGGTGCTCACTGTTAACTCTAGCTCTGTAGTATATTTGAATTTTGTTCATCCTATCAAGGGGCGCCTGGGTCAAGGATGGGGCACTGGTTGGGAGAGAATATGATGGACTGTGGGAAAGGAAGTGATACCCCCTGGGAACAAGGGGGAAAATCTCCATTTAAATACGTTTTATATTTTTTTATTTAGAAATAGTTTTTTATTATATTGATGTGAGTGTACTAAAGAGCCTTTACTTTTGTAAATTTTATATGCTCTATGCTCGGGATGTTCTGGGTAGGGTTTCCCTTCCCGAGGGGTCTCGGACTTGCCTGGACGATTATGGTTGATCAGTCGGCTAAGTGATGCACCTGGAATGTCAAGGGGAATAATTCACCAGTCAAAAGGAAGAAAATATTATCAAACCTCAAGAAAGAAAGGGTTGATATAGCTCTCCTACAGGAGACACACTTATTGGATAAAGAACACTTGAAATTACGACAGGGTGGATTTGATCAGGCCTTTTTTTCTTCTTTCAGCTCAAAAAGTAGGAGAGTTGTCATTCTTATTCGGAAGAATTTCCCTTTCAAAATCCTAAATCAGATAAAAGATGAATCTGGACGATATATTCTGATTAAAGCCCTTATAAATGGAGAGGAATGTGGGATCTTAAATTTATATTGCCCCCCGGCACATCCTTTTAAATTTATAATGGAAGCCTTCTTAAAATTGATGGCTATCGGTGCTCATCATATAATTATAGGGGTAGATTTTAATTGTAATATGGACCTGGAAATAGATAGGATTCCCAAGAGTACTGCAGGAATATCTCCCAGATCTAGACAATTGGTGGATTTGAACAAAGAATTAGGATTAGTAGATGTATGGAGATGCTTTCATCCACAGGGCAGAGATTTTTATTTTTACACCAATCCACATAAATGTCATACCAGAATCGATATGTTTTTTGCCCCCTCGATTTTTTTAAATTCCATATCATCCTGTAAAATAGGCAGTATAGCAATTTCCGATCACGCTGCTGTATATATGGAAATCAAGGCGAGGAACAATGGGACATCCCCTCGGCATTAGCGTATGGATCCCTTTTTGATGAAAGATAGTAAATCTGTAAAGTTCTTCTCTCAAGAATTTAAAACTTTTTTTAGAAATTAATTTAGGTATGGCTAGCAACCCATCATTGATGGGGGAGACCATCAAAGCTTACATGTGAAGTTTGATCATCTCATACTCAGCGACCCAGAAAAAATTAAAGGGAGAACAACAGCGTCTGCTCGAAGCTCGCTTTTAGGAAATATCAGTTAAGTTCCCTATTAAGTTACATAGCTGATTGGGTCTTGTCTGACCCGCAATCAATCTGGCTGGACATCGAGGCTTCTCAAGTAAAATGCCCACTTATTAACCTTTTATTTTTCAGACAAAAGGAAAATCATTACGGATCAATGTAAAAACCCTATAATACTAAACACAATTAAAGCTTGGAATATAATGCGGCAAAATGAGGGCAACTCACATAAAACATCCCCCTATGCTCCGATAGTGGGAACATGGGGATTTCAACCGGGGCTTACAGATGTCACTTTCAAACTCTGGAGATCCAGGGGTATCTCATGTCTTGGGGACCTATTTAAAGATGGGGTCTTGATGTCTTTTGAACAGCTGCGTCAGAAATTCGGATTACCTAATGGAGACCTCTTTCGATACTTCCAAATTCGAGAAAATGCCAGAAGAATCACCATCTGCAACAAACTCAGGCCATTCAGTTGAAGATACTTCATAGGGCCCATATAGCACCGGTTCGATTGGCAAAATTTAAGGCAGGAGCATCTCCAATGTGTCCCAAATGTAAAATAGAGGTGGGCACTCTTGTACATTGCCTATGGACCTGTCATAAGATTCATAGATATTGGACTAGCAAGTGCTTTGACAGAAATCTTAGGAACGGAAATTAGAGTGGACCCTGTATCTCTCCTTTTGGGCTTTTCGAACTTACTCTCCCTGGATATGCACGGGAAGAGATTATTTTCTATTCTCTCTTTCTGTGCAAGGAAAAATATTTTGGTAAACTGGGTGGCTGAGGGCCCCCCTGGACTTTCGAATTGGCACAGATTAATCATGGAATGTATTCCCCTTGACTTCCTTATAAATATGGTGCACCAAAAGACCGCATTATTCCATAAAAATATGGCAGCTCTTCTTGAATTACATAAATACAGATATTTCGGCCATCCTAACAAGGGCTTTTATTTAATTGAGATGACGAACCTGGCCGGTCCGGGGCCCCTTGGGAGAGGAATCCCGCATGAATACGGGTTTTGTTACTATTTGATGTTAATACATTCCGAGCATGTATCTCACTACCCAATTTCTGTGTTATCCGTCAGTTTTTTTTCTCTTCTTTGAATAATGTAAGAGACTTAATTATACAGTTGTAGGTTAGATTAATAGTTAGTTGAGTTTTTTTTCTCTCGGTATCTTTTTTTTGTTTGATAAATTTTGGTTATTATTTATTTAAGATTTAATTGGATATCAATGTTTATACTTGGGTTTTTTTATTTGTAAACTTGTAAAAATGTTAAATTTTCAATAAAAATATCTATAAAAAAAAGATATTTGGACAAGTAGATGAATCGGAAAAGTTTAGACAGATATGAGCTAAACACAGGCAAATGGGACTAGTTCAACTTAGGAAACCTGGTCAGTGTGGACTAATTGAACCGAAAGGTCTATTTCCAAGTTGTATTACTCTATGACTCTATTTGAACATGTTAATACAGCAGGAAGGACCCCATTGCACCTTTTCCCTCTCCCAATGCTACTTAATGGATCATCAATTACTTAGATATTTTCTAATCAGCCTGTTCAGTGATGTTATTACATGCCTCTGCATCAGATGGGACTTGAATCCAAGTGTCCGTGGTTGTGAGGTAGGGACACCACCACAAGAGAACCCAATCATCAACCACTTATTTACATGTCACCATCATCAACTATTTATAGGTTTGTTATCATTTGTTTTACCTTGGCTATCATTTAGACTGTGTAAGTGTCTGATGCTTTCCATTGTTTATTCAAAGTGACAAAATCCACATGGGATGATGTAATAGATGTTAAAGGAATTGCCCCTAACTTTAAAGCCTCTGCACAAACAAGTTACACCAACTTATGCGGTCACCCATGAGCAACTCCTTTGCAATACTAAATAAAAACCTAAATAAAAAACAAGGAACTGCAGATGCTGGAAATCAGAAAAAAAAACAGAAATTGCGAGAAGTTCAGAGTATGCAGGTCTGAGGATGGGTCACTGGACCCAAAATGTTAACTCTGATTTCTCTGCACAGATGCTGCCTGACCTGCTGAGCTTTTCCAACAATTTCTGGTTTTGTCTCTGCAATACTGTATGAGAATGAGCAGGGAGAATGCGAAGCAGGACATAATACTGCAAGAGCAAAGAGAAGCAGAAAATGTGCTCTCAGCAGAAGGCTGTGTCTGTCCAGCGTGTTCACATAACAGTTCTCGTCAACATTTATGTTTGTTTTTGTGCTAATCAATGTTATTCCCTGTGCAAATGCTCTACAGATGATTATTCTAACTGAAGTAAAAATGAGGAACTATTTAACTGGTCAATCTGACTTTCTGATAATTAACTAGGAAAGTTTTAAGATTTAGTTTATTACATAAAATCATATCTCTTTATTCATTGCACCCCTGAATCTTTATTACAGTTATTGTTTATAATGTATCTCAATTTCTGGTGCACTCTTCACGACTGTTCTAGACCTTGACATGCTTTATTTTTCACCTAAATTTAAAGACGGTATTTACTTGAAGCAAAAGCACAAAATGTTAATATAGTTTCAATGATCAAAACTAGATTTGTTGCATTACATTGTGCTGCACAGCAAATTTCCCTCATGAGATGAACTATGCTGTTACAAAAGCTTATAGGATTAGATGCAATGGATTTGGACATTTAAAATGAAATAGAAGAAGCTGTTGGTGAAATGTTATTATCTTGCAAAAGCAGTTCTAACCCAATGTACACAATCAGTTACTTAATCTGAGTGGATGCCCCATTTAGTTTAATGAAATACTTTTATAGAAGAGTACAAAAGAAAAAAAAAACAACATAGGTGGGGCAATATTTGGAAGAAATTAACAGTAATACTGGTTGAGAGATCAAAAAGAAATGACGCAGGACAAAAAGTGAAGCCAAAAATACTATTTACTGTTTTGCAGATGTTTCTGTGTAAAATATTTTTATTAATTGGCACTTTTCAGAGGTATGCAGTTACATTGTTTGAGTTTGGAAAACAGACCTCCAGCAAAAGGCACTTTCATACCCTATTTTCATTCTTTCTCATTTTAAATTGCATTCCCTTTGTATATTAGCCCACTGAGGCATCATCACACATAAAATTTTGGTGTTCGGGAAGTTCTCATTAATTTCAGGACAAGTCGTAAGATGGAAGGAAGGCCACAATAAATGGAGAACATATGCCAATATCTCTCAAAGCTGTGTTCAGTTTCTGGGCTGAAAGGGTAGGCAGGCACCTAACACAAATTTTCATTATGCCATTTGATTCATCCTGCAACTGTGTTTAAGCAACTCAGTCTGGATACTCTTTCATCTGCCCATACACCCAGTCTTTGATCAGATTCCACCTTCCCCCCCAACCAGTGTGGTGACAATTTTTGGTGATCCTGCCAGATGAAAATTTTAACGTAAAGGGTCAGCTGGCAGCTCAAAATGAATCGGACTTGTTATGAAAGGGGTATATAATTCATTGGTTTTTATTTTTCACTGGGGGAGTAATTAGAATTGATATTTGTAGCTGGCTCAAATGAAGAAAATGGATGGAAAAATTATAGACTGATACCTGCTTTGTATCATTGTGACAGATTTTAGCAGTATGTTACACTGAGTCCTTTAATGCAAGAACAGTTATAATCCTGGAATTGACCTAAAATCTTATTATTGTTGTCCATCATTTTACACAACCTCAAAACAACCTTAGTTCTGTTCATTTTTGTTGCTGAAACATGTAGGATGGTTTTGCAGTATTAACACATGAATCATTTTGTATGGTAAATAGAGCTGAAAATCCACAGTTTGCATTCCCAGTCATTATGTCATCAACAAGCTTATGGACATTTTAAAATAAACAAGTTTATTTATTATCACACACTTGGTCTATAAGTTTGAGTATTTGGAGGAAGATCCACTTTGTCATTGGTTTTGGAGAAGGAGTCAATAAGCCCTCCTAATACTGGTATGCTGGTGAAAGTGAGGACTGCAGATGCTGGAGATTAGATTCAAGAATGTAGTGCTGGAAAAGCACAGCAGGTCAGGCAGCATCCGAGGGTCGAGAGCGTAATGCTAGAAAAGCACAGCGGGTCAGGCAGCATCTGAGGGTCAAGAGTGTGGTGCTGGAAAAGCACAGCAGGTCAGGCAGCATCCAAAGATGAAGGGCTTTTGCCCAAAACATTGACTCTTCTGCTCCTCGGATGTTACCTGACCTGCTGTGCTTTTCCTGCACTACATTCTTGACTGGTATACTGGTGGCCCATTGTAATCTACAATGAGTCATCACATTTGGAAGAACTAAGCGAGAATCAGTAAAACATTTTTACAAAGTTTCTCTTGTTAAAATGGATCAATACATATGGTTGAACTATTAACTTCCATAGATCGAGAAAGCCTTCTCTTCTTTTATACTACATTCCCATTGTCACAAAGGCCAAAATTCCACTTGCCTTCCCTATTACCTGCTGAATTTGGATAGTAGCTTTTTGTGATTCATGCATGAGGACCCTAAAATGCTCCAGCTTACTCTGTTCTTTTCGAATTTAAATAATATTCAGCTCCTCTGTTCATCTTGCCAAAGTGCCTAGCTTCACATTTTTACACATTATATTCCATCTGCCACATTTTTACCCACTTGTTTAACCTATCTATATCCATTGACAGAATAGTTGTCTCATCCTCACTACTCTACCTTTCACTTATTGTCATGTAATCTGTAAACTTGGCAATCGAACATTCACTCTTCTCAGCCAAGACTCTAATAGAAGTTACAAATAATGGTGGCCCCACAATTGCATCTGATCCCCGTAGTGCTCTGCAAGTTACAGGTTTCCATCCTGAACATGCCTCTCTTATGCCAAAACTATATCCTCTATTAATTAGCCAGCCCTCTATCGATCTTAATTTACTATCTCCAACACCATGAGCTTGATTCTTATTAAGTCACCTTCTGAGTAATCTTTTAGAACTGAAAGTAGAGCACATCTACCAGTTTCTCCTTTCTATCCTGCTTGGTTTCTTTTTTCTGCTTTTATCAAGCTGTGATTCCCTAGCTGTCTGGCAAGCAACTTCATTATTGAGTCCTTAACAATGCAGTGAAACAAGTTGACTAAGGCAAAGACGGCCTCTGACCAGTGGAGTGCCACAAGGATCGGTGCTAGGTCCTCTTTTTGTCATTTACATAAATGATTTGGATGTGTGCATAAGAGGTACAGTTAGTAAGTTTGCAGATGTCACCAAAATTGGAGATGTAGTGGACAGCGAAGACGGTTACCTCGGATTACAACAGGATCTGGACCAGATGGGCCAATGGGCTGAGAAGTCGCAGATGGAGTTTAATTCAGATAAATGCGAGGTGCTGTATTTTGGGAAAGCAAATCTTAGCAGGACTTATACACTTAATGGTAAGGTCCTAGGGAGTGTTGCTGACCAAAGAGACCTTGGAGTGCAGGTTCATAGCTCCTTGAAAGTGGAGTCGCAGGTAGATAGGATAGTGAAGAAGGCGTTTGGTATGCTTTCCTTTATTGGTCAGAGTATTGAGTACAGGAGTTGGGCAGTCATGTTGTGGCTGTACAGGACATTGGTTAGGCCATTGTTGGAATATTGCATGGTCTCCTTCCTATTGGAAAGATGTTGTGAAACTTGAAAGGATTCAGAAAAGATTTACAAGGATGTTGCCAGGGTTGGAGGAGTTGAGCTCTAGAGAGAGGCTGAACAGGTTGGGGCTGTTTTCCCTGGAGCGTCAGAGGCTGAGAGGTGACCATATAGAGGTTGACAAAATTAGGAGGGCATGGATAGGGTAAATAGGCAAAGTCTTTTCCCTGTGGTCGGGAAGTCCAGAACTAGAGTGCATATGTTTAGGGTGAGTGGAGAAAGATATAAAAGAGACCTAAGGGGCAACATTTTCATGCAGAGGGTGGTACATGTATGGAATGAGCTGCCAGAGGAAGTGGTGGAGGCTGGTACAATTGCAACATTTAAGAGGCATTTGGATCGGTATATGAATAGCAAGGGTTTGGAGGGATATGGGCCGGGTGCTGGCAGGTGGGGACTAGATTGGGTTGGGATATCTGGTCGGCATGGAAGGGTCTGTTTCCATGCTGTACATCTCTATGACTCTATGACTCTGTGACCACTGAACCTCCTGATGGACTCAAGCACTCCAAGTTATCTCAGCTTTAATGATTATCATTAATTCAAGTTCCTTTGGTACATACCATACAGGATTCAAGACAGGGCTTATGTCACAGCCCAACAGCAAGGACCTGGGGCTCTGAAGGGGTGCCTGAACTAAGACCCGGTATGGATCCACTGTGATGGGAGCAATGTGGAGCTGTCATGCTGGTGCCAAGGATATTGCTGTTTTGCTCAGATCAGGTGTGGAGCAGGGTCAGACTTGGATAAGGGACAGGCCCACTGCCCCAATTCATGGGTTGATTTTCTGTGTTGGTGCAGGGATGAGCCATTGTGATTGGGCCAATGCTTTGGTAGGCAATGAGATAGTTGTGGTAGGAGCCAGGACCAAACTGCTGTATTCAGACCAGGGGTAGGCTGCCAAGCTCAGATGGGGCAAGACTGCCATGCTCATGTCAGGAGTGAGGCAACCGCCCTCAGGTCAGGGACAGGGCTGTTATGGTAAGATTGGGAGAGGAGGTGTTTTTTGGGGGGGATCAGGGGCTTGGGTTAGAAGCATATTCAATGCCTTTTATTTCTGTTCCTGTTCCTAGACTATATTTGGTTTCTATGACAAATTAAAAGGTGTATTTGACTCAGAGGAGTCACAATGCAATCTTGATAAATTAATTATTGAGATGAGTGGGTTATCCCAAGGACAGACATTGAGGGATGAGTGCATACTATCTGGCATTTGGGGGAATAGGCAGTGAGCACTTTGAAACATACAAGGTTTTATTAATACCTGATGGGATGGATGCTAAAAGGAGGTTTCCTCTTGCTGGGGAGTATTGAACTAGGAAGCGCAGTCTTAGGGTAAGGAAATTGTCATTTTGGACTGAAATAAGAAGTGCCTTCCCTAAGAGGATTGTGATTCCTTTGAATTCTTGCCTCAGAAAACTGTGTTCAGTCAGTCATTGAGTATAATCAAGACCAAGATAAAGGGACTTTTCGATTCCGAGGAAGGGTGCAGAGATTGGGAGTAAATATGGAGTTGAGATCAATGATTAGACACAATAATGAATGATAAATGACCTCTGAGGAGCCAGATGGCTTATACCCTTCTCTAATTTCATATGTTGTTTTGTTATGATCTTCAGTTTTTTTAGACTTCCTTCTAAGTTAAAAGATATTATTCTCCTGTCCATGAGCTAGACATTTGTGGATTCAAGCCCAAAGAATTAGAAATTTGAGTACATAATCATTCTGGTACTTCAGTGCTGCTGTGCTGAAAAAGTAATGATTTTGGTGAGCTCATAAACTGTTTTGTTATACCTTAACATTAGTATATCAGTGTATATTTAAGACTCATGCTCATGATGTCATCACTGTATCATAGCATGTGACCTGAGTGTATAAAGACCTCATGCTCCATCTTACCTTAGATCACTTGAAGCATAACTCTGTACTGGAAGCATGCTGCTCTGTTATAACCTGATAGTTTAGTGTTAGCCCAGACACTTAGGTGTGTGAAGAATGCAATGCTTATACATAACAGTTACTTCCAATAAATGCCTGTTAAGTTATTCCATACCATGATACCTGCACCTAATTTCTTATGTTATCATAAGCATTGTTGAATCAAGTTAAAAGCGAAGGCCATTTCTCACCTCTTGACAAACAATCCCACTAGATCATTTAAAGATGAGATGAGTTCTTCTTGGTGCCTTGTTTAATATTTGTATATTGATCAACATTACTACAAAAAGCTTATCTAGTCATGATTTCATTGATGCTTGTGGAACTTCTGACCACTTAAATTAGAACCAAACTTTTCAACATTACAAGAGTGACTACACTTGAAAAGGTGCAAATCAACTATAAAGCATATTGGGACATTCTGAAGTTGTGAAAGGCACTATTTACATGTATTTATTCATTAACATTTCCTTCTTTCATAAACTAATGTAAACCTTTAGGCTTTAATTAAAACACTTTCCATTTCTGTAAACTAAGTTTCACCATGAATCTAATCACATGAAAGGATTTTTGTTTACAAGTACAAATTATGCTTAAGATCTAACTTTGCTATTTCTTTGATTGCTTTGGACATTGTGCTATTGTATACCATAAACTTCTTATCTTGGATATTTAATTACAAATATTGTGAAGAAGTCTTGCTTTTCTTGTGGAGGTTCAATGTGATACTCTGTTTAAGTGTTTTCTTTACAACAAAGGATCGGGTCTTTTTAAGGGCACCAACTGACCTGCATTTTGGACATTGATGCACAAAAGAGATCATGGGCTCAGAAGCATTTGAAGTGGAATTCCAAAGAACCCCGAGTAGGTTGGCCGGTGTCAGTAAAAGCTGGAGTGGACAAGCATCCATCTCATACATCAGACAACGGTGCATTTTAGGGCTTTTAGCTTTGCTCTCCCAGCGCTCACTCACTTTGCACCTACTTGGGTGCTCATAGCATCTCTGCATTGCTCTGCTTTGGCTTTTTGTGTTTTGTTGCCTTATTTGAAACTTACACCCTTAAAACACAAGGCCAAGGTCACATGTATCAGCAGTGATCGGTCAAAGGAGTCAACATGTTGCAGTGTGGGACCATACAATCTCACACCTGCAACATGTGCCAGCAGCCTAGGTCACACATATTGCATGTGCTTTAACCAAAGTCTAAGAGGAATACTCCACTTTTCAAGACGGAGAGAAGTCTATGTTCAATCAGGGATCCCACCAAATCAGTCAAGGGCATCTTCTGATCATGGTGCAGGGAGTTGGACACAGTCTGTCGGCTGCTTTGGGTGTCCTGGGGCAGGCATTCCGTATCATTACAATCCAGGGAGTGTGGGCCATTGTCAGTCCTGCAGGTCCAGTGCGGCCAGTCTAGGGCATAACGGTCGTCCAATTGTGGAGCTGTGCAGATTTCAGTCAGGGGTTTTGACACCCATCATTGGGACTGTCCTCCTGAGTCAGTCAGGAGGTGGGCAGTGATCAGTCCAAGGGTCTACTCATTTAAAATCAAGGAGGGTGGTCAGAGGTCACTGCTGTGGTGGTCAGGTTGAAGAAGTCAATTATAGGGATAGGGCAACAAGCTGTGATGGAGAAAGGACAATAATTGTGAAGTGTGGCAACTTGAAATATAAGTTTGGGAGACAATAGTGCATTGGACAGCAGTGAAGGTTACTGCAGTATTGGGGCTCACTGACTATCTTGGCTTCGACAGGAGGGACAGTGCATCACATTGGATAGTATAACCAAGTTATAGGTCTTTTTACCTTAAGGGGTAAAATTAGGACATGAAGATTTAAATAAAAGAAAGGAACATGGGGTTCACATAGATTGACAGGTTGAGCCTGAAACTGGGTCTATGAAGTGAAACTTGTGTCATCTTAAATCATCATCAGAATTGCAAAAGTGCAATAGAAATGAAAAATGGTGGCAACCATAGATGGATTGGGCAGAGTAAGTTTAATTTGTTTTCTGTCTAAGCATGTGGAGTCTACTTGTGAGTGATAGGAGTCCCTTCAAGGGGCATTTATATTAATCAAGTACTTTTGCAGTATAGGTGGGGGAATTGGGTAGCTCAGTTGGCTTTTTGGCTGGTTTGTGATACAGAGTGTCACCAACAACATAGGTTCAATTCTCAGTCCAGCTGAGGTCACCATGAAGGTCCTGCTTTCTCAACGTCACCCCTTACCTGGTGAGCCTCAAGTTAAACCCACCATCAGACATCTTTCTCTAATGAGAGAGTGGGACTATGGCAATCTTAACTTGACGTATGAGGTAAAAATAACTATTCACAGAATTAACTGTATCAGATACAAATCTTAGTCAGAAGCCATCTTGACCATGTCAATGGTCATTAAAAAATGATCCTAATCATCTCTGTAAAGCAGAAGTAACTACACATGACCTTAAAAGTGCTGTCTGTGGTCCACAATTCATAAAGACACACGTGACAAGGTCAAATAGGCTGCACAAGTGCATGAAGCTGTTTTCCACTCACTTTGAACTGTAAGTATTTGACAGTGGTGACAAGGCTTCAGTAATCCTACCATACTTACAATATCCAATGCTGTTTGCATGATGTGACTTGTGCTGGCAGACGTTAGAATAAGGTCCACTATGTCAAAGGTCCCACTTCGATGGTTTTCCATGTTGGAATCTTGTGTGTCCACCTGTATCAAGAACTATGTTAAAGTGTCATTTGTGTGTGATGTGAATGCTGACTGCTCACATTGCTACGGATCTGCTTTTTTAAAGTTTGATGCTCCCCATATACCTTCATTAAAAAGGTGACTAATGGATCTGACAACAGCATGGATTATCATCACTGTGGCTACAAAATATCAAAGAGAAATTGAGGAGGAACAAATGTGCCAGCAAGCCCAGGACCAACGGTAAACTCCAGAGGCTGTTAAACAGCCTCTATATTGCAGCCGAAGGTCCCCTTAGGATGGGCAGTAAGTACTGCATGCCAAGAATCTATCATCCATCTTCAAGTTGCCATCCTACAGATGAGTTAGGTGTGGCATTGCCTCAGACTGAGAATGTCCCAGGACACCATCACAGAACTGTTTTATCATTTGGAACAGGACTTACAAGAAACGTGCCACCTATGTGTCCTCAGAAGCTTTTCTTTTTCTTTTTTCCCCTCCCATTTCATGTACTGCAAAGGGTTTTTCCTGGCTGGCAGTGTTTGGCCTGGAGTACATCTGAGCATTACCAATCCTGGAATGTCTCAGCAACAGCAGTATTACAATGAAAGGTGCCAGTGATCCGAAAGTGCAATTTTAAAGTGGTGAACTGTTCTATAAGTGAGTTGACGTACCATGATGATATGATGAGGCTGGTGTGTGTCCAATGCCAACCAACTTGAACAAAGGATACAGGTGGTTGCTGCCTGTGGAGCACACACTGAGATTTCAGGCAATGCTGGTCATGTCTGAGGCCAACAGGAGCAAGCAGTGAGTTACTGGGTATCCACTCTAATTCTATTAGTTTTAAAATAGGGATGGATAAGGATCCAAAAGTTGAAGTACTAAATTGAAGGAAGGTTAATTTTGATGGTAGTAAGCAAGAACTTTCAAAAGCTGGTTGGGGGCAGATGGTCGCAAGTAAAGGGATGGCTGGAAAATGGGTAACCTTCAGAAATGAGATAGCGAGAGCCCAGAGACAGTTTTTTTCCTGTTAGGGTGAAAGGCAGGGTTAGTAGATGTAGGGAATGCTGGATGACTAGAGAAATTGAGCGTTTGGTAAAGAAAAAGAAGGAAGCATATGTCAGGTATGGACAGGATAGATTGAGTGAATCCTGAGAAGAGTATAAAGGCAGTAGAAGTATACTTAAGAGGGAAACCAGGAGGGCAAAAAGGGGACAAGAAATAGCTTTGGTTAATAGGGTTAAGGAGAATCCAAAGGGTTTTTACAAATACATTAAGAATAAATGGGTAACTAGTGAGAGAATAAGGCACCTCAGGATCAACTAGGTGGAAGTGAGTACTGCAGATACTGGAGCTCAGACTCAAGGTTATGTGGTGCTGGAAAAGCACAGCAGGTCAGGCAGCATCCAAGGAGCAGGAAAATTGACAGTTTGGGCAAAAGCCCTTCATCAGGCACCCCAAAGATCAGCAAGGCAACCTATGTGTGGATCCACAGGAGATGGAGAAGCTACTAAATGCGTATTTTGCATCAGTGTTTACTGTGGAGAAGGACATGGAAGATATAGAATGTGGGGAAATAAATGGTGACATCTTGAAAAATATCCATACTAGAGAGGAGGTGGTGCTGGATGTCTTGAAACACATAAAAGTGGATAGATCCCCAGGACCTGATCAGGTGTACCCTAGAACTCTCTGGGAAGCTAGAAAATTGATTACTGGGACTTCTGCTGAGATATTTGTATCATCAATAGTCATATGTGAGGTACCAGAAGACTGGAGGTTGGCAAACGTGATGCCACTATTTAGGAAAGGTGATAAGGAAAAGCCAGGGAACTATAGACTGGTGAGCTTGACATCGGTGGTGGGCAAGTTGTTAGAGGGAATCCTGAGGAACAAATTTACTTGTATTTGTAAAGCCAAGGACTTATTAGGGATAGTCAGCATGGATTTGGTGGGAAATCATGCCTCACGAATATGATTGAGCTTTTTGAAGAAATAACAAAGAGGATTGATGAGGGCAGAGTGATCGGTGTGATCTATATGGACTTCAGTAATGCATTCAACAAGATTCCAAGACTGCTTAACAAGATTAGGTCTCATCAAATACAGGGAGAACTAACTATATGGATACAGAACTGTTTTGAAGGTAGAAAACAGAGGGTGGTGGTAGAGGGTTGCTTTTCATACTGGAGGCCTATGACCAGTGGTATGCACAAGGATTGGTGCTGGGTCCACTACTTTTCGTCATTTATATAAATTATTTCAATATGAACATAGGAGGTATAGTCCGTAAGCTTGCTGATGACACCAAAATTGGATGTGTAGTGGACAATGAAGAAGGTTACCTCAGATTCCAACAGAATCTTGACCAGATGGGCAAATGGGCTGAAGAGTGGCAGATGGAGTTTAATTTGGATAAGTGCGAGGAGTTGCATTTTGGAAAAGCAAATCAGAGCAGGACTTATACACTTAATGGTAAGGTCCTAGGGAGTGTTGTTGAACAAAGAAACCTTGGAGTGCAGGTTCATAGCTCCTCGAAAGTAGAGTCGCACATAGATAGGATAGTGAAGAAGGCATTTTGGTATGCTTTTCTTTATTGGTCAGAGTATTGAGTATAGCAGCAGGAAGTTCATGTTGCGGCTGTAGAGGATGTTAGTTAGGCCACTTTAGGAATATTGTGGAAGGATGTTGTGAAACTTGAAAGGGTTCAGAAAAGATTTACAAGAATGTTGCCAGGTTTGGAAGATTTGAGGAATAGGGAGAGACTGAATAGACTAGGGCTGTTTTCCCTGGAGTGTTGAAGGATGAGGGGTGACCTTATAGAGGTTTATAAAATCATGAGGGGCATGGATAGGGTAAATAGACCAGGTCTTTTCCCTGGGTTTGGGGGGCAGTCCAGAACGAGAGAACATAGGTTTAGGGTGAGGGAAAATATTTAAAAGGGACCTAACAGGCAATATTTTCACAGAGGTATATGAAATGGGCTTCCAGAGAAAGTGGTGGAGGCTGGTACAATTCCAGTATTTAAAAGGCATCTGGATGGGTATGGGGCTAGAAAGGGTTTGGAGGGATATGGGCCAAGTGCAGGCAAATAGGACTAGATTGTTGGGATATCTGGTCGGCATGGACGGGTTATACAGAAGGGCCCTGTTTCCGTGCTGTACATCTCTATGACTGTATGACCTTTTGGGAATTGCCGCCATGTAGTCTTCTTCTACTGTCTGGAAAAAAAGCAAACTGCATTTAAATGATGTAAAATTCAGTAGTGATGTCAAGTTAATACATACAAATTGGTCTCTCGTCATTTGCTAGTGAGACTCTCACCTCCCTGGTAATACTAAAGTTGGAAACTGGGAAGCTTCGCCCCAATATTGAGAACCTAATTTTTTCAGTATATTCATATTTTCCCAACTGACTCATCATTGCTCATGTTGTTCAGAGAGCAAGAAAATTCTATGCATTGATTGGTCTTCAATTGTTGCATCTATCATGTTAAATTTAGGTAGAGTTTCAAAGTAGTTTACAGAAACAATATGACTTTACATTGTTATTAATTTATCAATACTATTTTTAAAATTCCAAAATTTTCAATAATGAGAAAATGGTTTCATAAAATCAGCCAGGCATTTTCTTCCTATTCACTATCCAGTAGATCCCATAGGGAAGAATATACGCTGTGCATGATAAAGGTGGAATATTGGGCTTGAGTGCAATGCTTTATATAGTTGCAGAGCCCACTATTACTAAATGAAGGGTAATAAGTCTGCCACAGTCTGTCAAACTATATCCTGCCATGACTCAGCACTTTCAAGACCAAGGAAGTTAAAACAGGAGCAAAATGATCAAAAACTTTTGTTAAAAAGCCTGCTGCATATTCTAGCTATATTAATACCCATTGCATATTGTATTTGACATGAACAATTATCGGAGAATGCACACTTGGTAGAGAGGTTTTCTATATTTCAGAGACCAGTGTTTTAAGGCAACTTGCTTTTTATTTATTACTTCTAATAACTGAAAAATAGCATGGGGAAAGCAACGCAATGGAAATTATGTAATTTGTTAGATGAGCTACATTGGAAATGCAGCACTTAAAAGGTTACTTAACAGTGTGCTAATATGCTTTTCCCATGCTTAACATTCTTGGTTTACTGACGTTGCTCATCTGATTGTTGTTTCATATTTTCTGTTCTAATCTTCTGTGATCCTGGTACTGCTCTCTCCTCTGAGGTTCTTTTTACTGATTAAATGAATCTGCTCAAAGCTCTGGTTCCCAGGCTCTTTGATCTAATCTGATCTGATTTGATCTGATCGGTTCAGCAGGACATCGGGGAATTAACAATAAGCAGCTTTAGCACAAGTGTTTAATAACTCAACACAATCTCCTTAGTGCAGAGCTGCTCATGTTCTCATACAGTCAACAGTTTGTGGTGTAACAGATTGGACATCCTTCTGAACCCAAGGAATTTTCTGTGCTGTGAAACTAATCACTTCAAGTTCCTTCATAAATCACACTGAGCGGATTTCATCATCTAACAAATGAAAGAAAAAAAAACTTTCATCCACTGAGATAAAAAGGTCTTGGAAAACTATAATCTAAATTCTATCATCTTATTTATGAATTCTCTCATCTACTTAACTTACTACAAGCATGAAATAAATTAAGCAGATTCAACCTTAATGAACCCTCCAGACCTACGCTGACCTTCTTTGGAAATACAATGAAAACAACATGGTTCAGATAAAGCAGCCAGGTTGGCTTCCACTCAACATGATGCAAAGGAAATAATGGTGAACGGAAATCTGCAGGACATAAAAAGCATGGTCTCTGAAATATAGGACATAGGGTTAATCAACATTTTTTTCTGTATGTCAACACTTGAGTTTTGGTTCAGCCAAAAGGATAGAAAGTGATGATTCACAGTTAGACTTGCGTTTCTTACAAAAGGTCTGCTGCTCTAATTTCTGTCGATCTTTTATTTGTTTATAATGTAAAAAGTAGTGATATGTTTTGAGCTGAAAGGCTCATATATATTATTGAGCCAAAATGTGATGCAGATTTTTATTTCTCTGAGGATCATTACAGTGTAGAATTCTCT
The DNA here is from genome assembly GCF_004010195.1 of Chiloscyllium plagiosum. NCBI lineage: Eukaryota > Metazoa > Chordata > Chondrichthyes > Orectolobiformes > Hemiscylliidae > Chiloscyllium > Chiloscyllium plagiosum. Next base: position 80,903,398 of record NC_057711.1, on the reverse strand, counting down.
TCCTCAGTAAGCATTAGAACCTGGGCCTTTAGATTTATTCAAGTTTGAGTTAGATTTTTCATAGTCAAGGGATCCAAGGGTTATGGGTGCAAATGGTAAAGTGGCACTAGAAGCACAGCAGATCTGTTATGATCCTAATGCTGAAGCAGACTTGAAGGGTTAAATGCACATCTTCTTTTGTCATAGAATCCCTACAGGGTGGAAGTAGGCCATTTGGCCCCTCGAGTCCATACCACTTCTCCAAAAAACATCCTGCCCAGACCGACCCCACCTACCCCAACTTGTAACCCTGCATTTCCTAATGCTAATCCAACTAGCCTCCACATCCCTGGACAATTTAGCATGGCCAGTTCACCTAACCTGCACATCTTTGAACTTTGGGAAGAAACCAGAGCACCCGGAGGAAACCAATGTAGACACGGGGAGAATGTGCAACCTTCACACAGACAGTTGCCTGAGGCTGGAATCAAAACCAGGTCCCTGGCACTGTGAGGCAACAGTGCTAACCTCTTAGCCAATATTTCTTTGCCCTCCTTGCGAACCTTAGAATCGTAGAAAGATTACAGTGCAGAGGGTGGCCATTTCACCTGCTGAGTGGACGATCAAATTAGTTAGTCCCTTAGCCTTGCCTTTTTCCTCTAGCCCTCTACTTTTTTTTATTAGATATTTTTCAAATTCCATTTGAAAGCTATGATTAAATCTGCTTTCACCTCATATCTCAGGCTCTGCATTATGTATCCTAAATAAAAGTTTGCTGACAGCTTTGAGCAAATCCTTTTAAAGTGCTTTTTTTGCCCAAGGTAGATGGTACTAACCAAGAGTATTTCTGTGCGATATTTTGCATTTAAATTACATTAAATTGATGAAATTATTTTTAGCTTTAGATTTTTAATTTAGCCAGTCACTAATGGTACTTCTTTTATTGTTGGTATTTTCTGTAATTTTTTTTCAGTACAACTTAGAATTTATAATATTATGGTGAATGACAAGATTTGCAGAGCTATTTTATTTTTATGTGAGAATTTTTGGTGAGCAAGAAAAACGGTGATGATTTATCTTTCTCATTATTCTTCCAAATTGATACGTAATCAGTCCTGTGGCTCTGAAATACCTAATCCCTCTGAAACCAAAATCAGTTCCTTTCACTTAAGTCTGAATAACATTCATAGTACAGTAAAATGGATCTTTTATATGATTAGTCAATTCCCCAGGGTTTTACATGTGAGTAGTCTGGCATGTGGAATTCCGTGCTCCATATATATTGCCTATATTAAGCCAATTTATTTTTCATCAAGGTCTTGCAATTGTCTCTTCTGAGATTTTGCTTGTCCATTGAATACTATGGTGACTTAGAGCCGAGATAGGACCTTGTAAACTTGCTGATTATGTTGATCATTTTTGAATGCATTGTTCTTACTGATTGTGAACTTTTTGGGTTTGGGAAATAAAAACATCTCCAAAATGGTTGTCCACCTGGTATGAATGATTGCATCAAGATATTTTGAATAGCTCTACATTTTCTTTTGCATCTGTGCTGCCTTCTTTTTATCAATGTTTCTCACTCTTTTGATCTCTGTTCCCTTTATTTTTTTTCTGAGTTATATTATCATTATTAATGATTCTAGCAGAGAGTTTCATTCATTGTGAACACATATCAGGAATGCAAGACTACATCTGATTAAATGTAACAATATTCTGTTTTTCAGAATTAACTGTTATAATCTTTTTTTCTTCATGTTTCACTTTTTACTGTCTGTTATTGTCATCCTTTTTCATCTACTTTCTCAATGACTTTAGGATTTTCTTTATCATTCCACATGCTCTTTTCTTTCAATAGCATCTGACTGCTGCTTTTCTCTTGCAAAGATCTAAAACAATAACACCATGACCTCAAAAGAGGCATAACGGGAAGACATTAAGCAGTGAGTAAATGGATATGGGAGGTAGTGAGCACGAGATCTGTAGACAGTTCCATAATCCCAGGGAGGGATAGTGTTGTCTAAATGCCTTTGATTTGCTCAGCATCTGTTTCTTGCATTAAGTCAAAGAAGGTCAGGCCTAAGTTGGCCTGAATACTATACTGTGGGGAGATATGTAGGGATGCTATTGTCTATCAGTGACTGAGAGTGCATCTGGATTGAAGGTCTTAGTTTTTGCATGATTGAGGAGACATTGGAGCAACAGAAAGTGGAGTGGCAAAGTTATATTTGTCATTTGTTTTTTGAATCATGAATAAATTATTTTGAACAGCTCGTTATGTGACTAATTTTATTTTTGTTTCTTCGCATGAGCTGAATGAACATAGTATCACTTCAGCTACATTTTTTGTGATTATGTGAATAAACGAGAAAAGGTTTCTGCGGAATCTGACTGATACAAGAAACGTAGAACAATATCAATAAAAATGTTAAAATTGCACCAGTTTGTCTACTGGGATATAAGGATCAAAACTTATCATAAAGATTTTCCAATCCCAATGCAGAGCTGAATTACATTTGGTTGGCTTTCAAAATGGTGAACCGAAATCTGGCATTTCTGTACGTACCCCCAATATTAAGGTTTGATGTGATATGGGATTCTGGAGGGATATGGAGTCCGGAAGGCAGTGGGGCAGAGAAATGAGGGCTGGGAGTTGGGGGTGGGGGTTAGGTTCACTTTCATAACATGAACTGGGCCAATGTCTGAGTCAGTAGAGGCAGACCTTTTTTTAACCTGGGTGCCTTAGCATTACCTAGTTCTGTCACTGCTTTGCTTAAGGTTGGTTGCCTGGCCATCCCCATTACCTCACAATGGAACTAATGCAATTGGACATGGACAGGTAAAAAGGCAGGATCAAAACAGCAGGAAATCCTCCAAACTCTGATTCCTATTTCAAATTTGAAAATCTGGCCTGAGAATTTTTAAACATAAATTTCCACTCACCTGAACTTCAGATTCAGACTGTTTACCTTGAGTAGGGAGTCTCAGGTTTTTTTTTTCCTCGCCATGTCTTCTTTGGGAAAGGTGGAGGTTGAATCTGACCAACAAGATCAATCGAAGTCTCTTAATATCAGCCCCTCCATTGAGTTAGAGCAGGAACTTTGCCAGAATTGCCAAGCAATTTCCGTTTCAAAACGTTTTATTATCTGGATTTATTCAAAAGCCATGAATTTTCATTGCTGACCTATTATTTTTTTAAAAGCAATTTGTTTTGTAAACACAGTCAATACAATGATTTAAAAAAAAAACAAGTGCTAATAAGATAATATGCTGGAAATCTCAACATTGCCTTGGCAGCATCTTGGTGAAGTGCTGAGTGAGCTGATCTGAATTGCTGTGGTCACGATGACATGAAAGTTGAGCTCAATTTGCACAGATAGAAGAAGAGAAACAATAGGTCACATTCCAGCTGCCTATTACTAGTTCAAACCCACTGGCAGATAGCAGTGAAGGACTGCATTGTACCTCCCACCATCAGACATATAACTTACAGTTACACATTGTTTACATGAAGAATGCCCCTCTTGGATAAAGTATCAGCTAAATATCTATCGAGCTATAACCCAGGGCCTTCAGAAGAGGAAGAGTGAAAAAATTCAAGGGAAAGAAAGAAATAAAAAATGTGATTAAGATATAATTGAAGTCTTCTTCTAAGTCTGATCAATACTATAAGGAATGTATAACTTCCCCAATACTCATGTCTTAAGCTGTGAACATAAAATGTGGGAGGCCAGAAGGGAAATCAGAGTAATTCCTATCCTACTGACTGTGTACATTTCCTGAATCCCAGTTATCAAACAGTGCAACACATCAGATGGGGAATGTCATTTGATTTTGAGCGGAAATGAAACAATGGCCTAATCCTTCCTGTCTCCAGATCGTTGGAGATGGGACGAATGTCAGGAGATATGTGTCAGGACTGTGCAGAGGGCCTGACATGAAGACATGCAGAATTGTCTGAAAGCTAAGCTTCCAATAGGCTGATTCTCTGCTGTTCTGAGCCCTCTATGAATGTCTGAGGCCTTAGGCATAGACTTGGGTTAGAAATGCAGTACTTATCTCAATATTTTCTCAGGAAATATTAACAAATTGACTAACAGTGAGTTAAATCTACAATTATCTCTCCCAATCACCTTTTGGACTTCTAGCTACTCTCTGACCATTGCACTAATCCTCTACCACCTGATTACCGATTACCATCCTGACTTGACTTGATTACTACATCAACCCCCCCCCCCCCCCACCCAGTACTCATGCACCTATTCACCTACCATTCCTTCGCTCATCCATTTAGTTGTTCACTATTCCACACATTAATTAAGTGACTTCAATCTTTAAAATCTTAGCTGAATATGGTAAATCAGGAACAGGACAACTCTTTCTTCATTGTACTGCACTCACCCAGGAAATGTGGGCACAGACCATTTCCACTTCAGGGTTCAGCATTACAAACAATTGACAGGATTGTCAGGCCAGTAAAAACATCCAGGACATTAGCAATCATTGACGAGAAGATCAAGGCCAACGTATTAAACTTATTTTGAATTTTTAAAGAAAGTTTCCAACCTATTCAATACAACTCTTCTGACAGTGATAACACGTTACTAAAATTTTAACTTTGAATGTGCATAACAAGGTATTATTGTGGATGCTATATGGGCATTTTTCATAAGCTCTTTTCAATGTAACTGAGATATAATTAATTTGACCTACTTACTGAGAGTCAGCACAATCATATTTAAATGGATTGGCTGAAGCAACTGTTAACAGAGAGCCTGTGTTTAATTTAATCCTCTCGAGTAAGCTCATCTGCCCTAGAATTATCAATGCCTCATTGTCAATCGAAGTTTTTAATGGCCCCTGGTACACTGATGTAAGAAGTACATTTTCTCTGCTCTGTTTATATATAACATAGAGTAGTTAAAATGGAAATGGCCTGTATTCTGGATACATTAATTCCCAGTGTTCTGGAGTTGGTCCCACTTAAATTACGGAGCAGATTTCGATGTGCTGGCAGCAATACAAAAACAGCTGTGCATGTGCATGCCTGCACTTTTGCAGCTGTTTGAAAGTTCTGTTTGCTGCTTTAATTTTCTAATCTGTGATATTCCTAGACACAGTGTTTAAAGCGGAATTTGTTGAGTTGAGATAATTCTCTTAATTAGGTATCTTAAACCCCAACAATTTTAACTCAACCAATTGTTTTTGCTCCTACTTAGTCAAATCTTAAAGATTTCACAAATATTTGTTCAAACACTTTAAGGTCAAAAAGATCAAAGAACGATTTATTAATCTTTTGAAAACTATCATGATTTTACTGTCTTTTTTTCAATGAATATATGCGTTGATCTGATCTTTCTTAGGCCCAGGTTTCTCTCCACCCTCTCTTTCCCATCATGTGTTGGTATTGCAATTAAATGTTTTTGTTCTTACTATCACTGAACCCCAATGTTCCCCATCAGACTCCATAAAGATATTCTGTTCCAATTTGTTAATAGGATGTGAAATTGATAGCAAGGCCAGAATTTATTTCCCATTTCCGGTTTCCTTTAGAGGAGGGGATGATGTAGTGGCATGTGACTGGGCAAGTAAACCAGAGATCCAGGTAACGCTCTTGGGACCCATGTTAAAATTCCACTATTGAATTCAATAAAATCTGGAATAAACAGCCTAATGATAGTGATTAAATCATTACAGATTGTTGTAATAACACCAAATTCACTAATATCCTTTAGGGAAGGAAAACTACCATCATTCCTTGGTCTTGTATACCTGTGACAGCAAACTCAAAGTGATGTGGTTGACTCTTAACTGCCCTCTGAAATGGCCTACAAGTCTTTCAATTTGTAACAACTGCTAAAAAGAACTCAAAAAAGAATGAAATCAGATGGACTACCTGGCCTTAATTAAGACATCGGAATTAATAATGACAAACGCAAGCCTGCAAAGTCCTCCTTACTATCATCTGGTGGCTAATGCCAAAATTGGGAGAGCTCTCTTGCAGACGAATCAAGCGACCGTCTGCATACTTACGGAATCATATCCTACACACAATGTCCCCACATCATCACTATCCTTGGATATGTCCTGTCTCACTGGCATGGCAGACTCAGCAGAGACAGTGGTATATACGTATACAGTCGGGAGGGAGATCTCAACGTTGACTCCAGATCCTCTGAAGTCTCCCGGCATCAGGAAGAAAACCTCCAGCTGGTTATCACATATTGACCACCGCATGCCCACGCCCACCAAACCCCCAATCCTCACTGATGAATCTGTACTTCTCCATGTTGAAAACCATTTGGAGGAATGCTGAGAATGGCAAGGCATAGAATGTACTCTGGTGGGTGATTTCAATGTCCATCACCAAATGTGGCTCGGCAGCATCACTACTGACCAAGCTGGACAAAATCAAAGGGCTTTGCTGTTAGGCTACATTAGGTCTGTAGCAGGTGGAGAGGGAACCAACAAGAGGTAAAAAAATATACTTCACCTCATCATTACCAATCTGTCACAGATGCACCTTACTATCACAGTTATGATAAAAGTGATCACCTCAAAGTCTTAGTGGAGACAAAGTCCCATCTTCATGTTGATGTTGTATGGCACTATTACTGTGTTTAATGATATAGACCTCAAACAGATATAACAGTTCAAGTCTGTGCAGCCATAAGGCGTGGTGGGTCGTTTGCAGTAGCAGAATTGTACTCCAACAAAATCTGTAACCTCATAGCGAGGCATAATAACCCTTTCAGCCATTATCAACAAGTCAGAGGATCAACCCTGTTTCAATGAAAAGTGCAGGAATGTATACCAGAAACAACATCAGGCACACTCAAGTGTAAGGTATCAACCTGGTGAAGCTATAAAACCGCTTATGTACTTGCTATTTGTGTACCAAACCGGAAGCAACAAATGATCTCACTCCACAACCAACGAATCAGATCTAAATTTTCCAGTCCTTCCACATCCAGCCATGAATGATGGCAAACACTAAACAACTCAACCCCAATCTGAATTATGAGGGAGCACAACACATCAGTGCAAAAGTTAAGACTGAAGCATTCGCAATAAGCTTCAATCTGAAGTGCCTCTAGCGGATGAAAGCATCACAGATACCAATCTTCAGCAAATTTGAGTCACTGAATATGAAATGAAGAAATGGTTGAAGGCACTGGTAAATGTAAAGGCTATGGCTCAGACAACATTGCTGCAACAGTATTGAAGACTTGTGCTCCAGAACACTCTGTGTTCCCCACTGTTAAGCCATAGATGTTAGATTGTTGAATTCAGAGGTGGATTAGAAATGTGCTCAACCTTTAGTCATATGTTTCTGTATGAATTTGAAGAGATGTCCATTGGTTAGGTAGAACAGTTTCAGGACCTTCTGAAGGACTTGTCCAAAATAAATTCTGAAAGTTGAAGATTTTAAGTTAGGGAAGGATATGCTAGGGTGCTTGGTCATCTGCAATGGTGATAAAAAGCTAAGGGTGGGTGCCAACATTTAGCTCCATAACTAACAGTTAGATGTACACAGCAAATGTTCTCTATGTGCTACATCCTAGATCTTTGCTGACAAAGATTTTCGTGACAAAGCATCACACATTAATGGATATACGAATAACATGAAAACACTTGCAAGAATCTCTGGGACAATGATTTACTTCATTGAGCAATATTGCATGGTAGTAAAACTCCTTTCTTGACCAGTGATGCTGCATAGTTAACAGGATAAAATAACAATAACACCAAAGATAATAAGGAAGTAGAAAAAATCCATTCATGGCTCAGTTTTGAGAGGCAGAGGCAAAAGCAATGGCAAAGTATAACTGGACCAGTCACATCAGAAAGTTCCAGCTTCAATCTATATTCCATACTGAGTAATTAACCTCAGCTAAGGCAATCAGAGAGGTGACACAATACATCATAACAACCCTGGATTAGACATTGGGATATCACCTTTGTACTCCGATTGATTATTATCCAATAAACTCTGCAGGATGTGCATATGTCCCAGAAAAGGGTGAGGGAGGAGGCTCCTACAAATTGAATCTTCTGCTGAGTCTCATGGGAAATGGTTGTCAAGGGGACAGAAAATAGTTTCAGGCACCAGCAGGATTAGGAGGGAAAAGGAAGTGGGGAAAATTTACAGAAGATAATAATACATCAAAAATATCCACAAATGATGGCAAGTAATCTATTTGAAGTTTGGTGAACAAGTTTCTTTGGATGAGCAAGATTTGGAATGCTAGTCAAATATGTCAGAATTATTATGGCCATATTAAAATAAATGCAATTTATTCCACAATTACTTTTATTGCTTATACTTGTAATGTCAGCAATCCACATTGTAAATTGTCTTATTTGAGAATTGAGCATCCAGTGAAACAATAAGGTGGTACAGCTCTAAAATTTAAAGAAAGACATGAATGAACAAGCTGTCCATTTTCCAAATACCAACATGAGGAGGAAGCTGAACGCTGGATTGTCTTACCTGGCGGAGATCCACCCCGTTTGCACAAAGATCTGTGGCTGAGAATTGTCCAGTTCAGTTGCATGATAATCCACAACGGAAACTTACAACCCCGAGTAGACATCACCCTTGAATCGACAGAGCACCTACAAAGATAACTAACTCTAGGATTTCTCACCCATATTTGCCTGTTGCCACTGTAACTGGAATTAGAAAATCATAATCCATATTAGCAGATTATAATTTATTGCTCAGCAAACATATGCAGCATTGTGAATTTAATAAAAAGGTGACTAATATCAACAAAATGGAAAATTGTGTGCATTCCCTCTGTGGCATGAATAAATGTTGATTATTGGCATGAGTAAAATGCATTGAAATGCTCAGAGATACTGCAAAACATATTATTTTCTGGTCCCAGAAAATCGACTGTAAGATGCTCCTTCATTGAGCTCAGTCACTCCTCAAACAATAGCGTTTAAAGAGGAAGACAGAGGCTTATGATACACCAGGCTACCTTTAAAAGACCACCATAAGTTGAGACTTAGCAATGTAGAATGCTGATCCAGTCTCTTGTTGTTATAGTGTGCTCCCATTACGGTTTCAGGGACAGTGTGCCAACATGTATGTAAATGTCTAGTCTGCTGCTCCAACCATACAAAACTTTTAATAAAAGCTACCAAGAAGTGATCAAAAATTACTAACATAAAAGCACATTGAATGCAGTAATAATTAATTATGAACTTGTACAACTTTTCACTGCTGCACTGTAATATTACAATATGAAAGAGATGATTCCAAAGAATCAATGCAGTAAAATGAGACATAAACAGTTTGAAGGAGTTTCTTTCCCAAGTGCATGGGTGTGGCTCCTACAGATGGTAGTAATATTGCAATTAAACAGGATTGGGAGGAAAAAAATACAAAGAATACAGGTTGCGCATGATCTACAGCAGATATTGCCCTTGGCATTGGGTGTTATCTATCAGTCATGGCAAAGGAACAATGCATAATGAGGTTTAGGCTGTCCTGTAATTAAAGTGGCTCACAAAACCTTTCAGAAATAAGCAACCATTGTTGCTTGAATAAAGGCAATGAACGGAATCACTGTCCTCAACTTTCAAATCAAATGTACATTCCAAGTTGACACATGGTGCATTCCAGAAGTCAGACATGTTTTCCTTGACTGCCCCAATTAAGAGTTACCACAAACCTGACTTTATACATGGACAATCATAGGGCTCAACCTTACTGCTTATTAAAATTGAATTTTGTAAAGATGTTTCAAAGCAAGCTTTAGACGTTTGTCTTGGACATTCAAATAATCCGATACTCACACCAAGTATTTCCTACTCAACAGCACAGTTGGAGGACCTATGCCAGAAGGATGTTCAAAAAGGCTGCTCACCAACAACGTTCTAAAAACAATTCGGAATGGGTAACAAATGCTGGCCCTGTGGTGATTCTCATATCCCATAAACAAATAAAAAAGGAAATAAAGATCATTGCAAAAACCTTGATATGAGTTCTGATATATCTGAATTTTAGCCAAATTTGTGATCCTTCCAGAATATATCTAAGAGAGCTTTAAAGGCATGTGAAAATTAATCTTAACACAATCCTTATTAACAGAATTATTGATGTTAGTCTAGGGAGTAAAAGCCATTCAATTCACACAATGATAATTCACGGTTTAAACAATAGTTGAGACCTACACCCACAGAGAACAGAAACATTAAAATTCAAAAGCCAAATTTGGAAATCTGGAATTAAAAAGAATGTCAGAAATACTCAACAAGTCTATCAGTATCTGTGAGGAGACAAAGAGAACTAAAGTTCAGGTTGAAGACTTATCATCAGCATTAATTGAAATTAAAAATTGCTAGTGCTAAACATCATAATTTCAAAACGAAATTTGTAATTAATTCATCAACTGGAAACAGGATTGGACTTTTAAATTACATTTTTTATAACAGCCTACTACAATTTCAACCTAAAGCAAGCCAGCTGACAGTATCCACTTTGATAACAAAAATAGGAAAGCAGATTATTACCTGAATGGCAATAGATTAGGAAAGGAGGAGGTGCAATGAGACCTGAGTATCCTTCTACATCAGTCGCTAGAAGTAAACATGCAGGTGCAGAATGCAGTGAAGAAGGCAAATGGTATGTTGGCCTTTATTGTGAGGGGATTTGAGTAGAGGAGCTAGGTGTCTTGCAGCGATTATACATCTTAGTAAGATCACACTCTACAGCACTATTTGCAATTCTGGGTCTTGTTATCGGAGGAGGGATGTTCTGACTTTTGAAATACTGCAGATAAAATAAGATAGCGAAGAAGGTGTTTGGTATGCTTTCCTTTATTAGTCAGAGCATTCAGTATAGGAGTTAGGAGATCATGTTGTGGCTGTACAGGACATTGGTTAGGTCACTTTTAGAATATTGTGTGCAATTCTGGTCTCCCTCCTACAGGAAGGATGTTGTGAAACTTGAAAGGGTTCAGAAAGATTTACAAAGGATGTTGACAGGGTTGAAGGGTTTGAGCTGTAGGGAGAGACTGAATAAGGTGGGGCTGATTTCCCTGGAGCATCAAAGGCAGAAGATTGACCTTATAGAGATTTATAAAATCCCGAGGGGCATAGATAGGATAAATAGACAAGGTCTTTTTCCAGGTGTGGGGTATTCCAGGACTAGAGGGCACAGGTTTAGGGTGAGAGGGGAAAGATGTAAAAGGGACCTAAGGCACAACTTGTTCATGCAGAGGGTGGTGCGCGTATGGAATGAGCTGCCAGAGGAAGTGTGTGTGTGTGTGTGTGTGTGTGTGTGTGTGTTCCATTGCATTTTTAATAGAGTTTTAAAAACTAACTTTTTACTTTATCAAACCCAAACAGTTAAGTACACATAAAATTGACAAGGACATTTTTTTACAAAACAAAAATGTCATTGAGTTCAAACAAGGAAAGGAAAGAGGGAGGAACCTTTCAACTCCTCCTCATCTGGTTGTAACATAATGTGCTCCAGGATGAGAGATCTGACATGCCATTGACACAAATAAATAGCCTGTTAACTGCTTTTCAACTATGTTTTCATTCCTTGCCAATTTTCTTCAACAATTTATTTCTCAATCTCTATGCATCTGATGGCTTTGACTTTTTGGTTATGGTTTAACTCAGTACCCAGCATTCCTAATGAGCCTTGACAAAGAATACCAACAGTGTGATCAAGCATTGAGACTATAATATGTGAGTACTTGCTACCCCTCACCTAATGTCTATTGAAATGCAAGTCCTCCACATTGAATGTCATTTAGGAATAAATATGCTGGCTCTGATTTCCATCTCTATCTCATATACATTGAAGACACTTGCAGCAACCACACTGGCGATCAGCTCAGTGGGAACAGACCCAGAATCAAACTTGGGCTCTTTATAATCTGTGTGGTTCAACTGACAGAGAACAAAAACAGTACAGATAGGAACAGGCCCTCCAATCCACCAAGACCATGCTGACACATGATGTCTTTCTAAACTAAAAAGCTTTTGCCTCTATGTGGTACATATCCCTCTATTCCCTGCTTATTCATATATCATCAAGATGCCTCTTAAATGTTGCTATGGCATCCACCTCACCACCTCCTCTGGCAGAGCTTTCTGTGTCTATTCCAGGCCCTGAGCACCCTCTGTGTAAAAACCTGACTCTCACATTCCTTTTAAACTTATCCTCTTTTACCTTAAACCCATGTCCCCTAGTAATTAACATTTCTGCCCTAAGGAAAAAAGACTCTGACCATCCATTCTATCCACGCCTCTCAAAATTTTGTAAACTTCTATCAGGTTGCCCCTTACTGTTCGATATTCAAATGAAAACAAATCAAGATTGTCCAATCTCTCCTCATAGCCTGTACCCTCCAAACCAGGCAATAATCCTTGCAAACCTTTTCTGAACCCTCTCCAAAGCCTCCATGTTCTTCTGATAGTGTGGTGACCAGAAAAGTACACAATATTCCAAATGTGGCCTAACTAAACTTCTTCAGCTGCAACATGATTTGTCAATTTTTATTCTCTATGCTCCAACCAATAAAGGCAAGCATGCCATATGCCTTCTTGACCACATTAACCATTTGTATGGCCAATTTCAGGGAACTGTGGACTTCCACATCCCTCTGTATGTTGATGCTACTAAGGATTCTGGCATTTTCTACATACTTCCCTCTTGCATTAGATCCTCTAAAATAGATCACCTTGCATTTGCTTGGATTGAACTCCATCTGCTATTTCTCTGCCCAAGTCTCCAGCCTATCTAAATCTTGCTGTATCCTTTGGTAATCCTCCTCATTGTTTGCAACTCACCCAATTTTTACATCGTCTACAAACTTACCAATCCGATCTCCTACATTCTCCTCCAAACTATCTATATATATGTTACTAACAACAGGGATCCCAGCAATGGTCCCTGCACAACAACACAGGCCATTGATCTCCAGTTATAAAAACAGCCTTGCACTCTATTCTCTATCTTCTCTGACTAAGCCAGTTCTGTATTCAGCCTACCAACTCAGTGTGGAGCCCATGTGGCTTCACCTTTTCTATCAGCCTGCTATGAGAAGCCTTGTTAAAGGCCTTGCTAAAGTCCAAATTGACAAAATCCACTGCCCTTCCCTTATTAATCATCTTTTTCCTTTCCTCAAAACACTTAATCAAGTTTGTGAGACACGACCTTCCCCTCACAAAACCATGCTGTCTGTCACTAATATGTCCATATTTTTCCAAATGTGAGCAAATGCTGTATCTAAGTATCTTCTCCAATAATTTCCCTCCTATTGAATTAAAGGTCATCAGCCTTTAATTTCTTGTATTATCCCTTTTACCCTTTTTAAACAAAGCAACAACATTGGCTCTGGGACCTCTTCTGACTAAACAAGATACAAAGATTTCATGCAAGGCCCAGCAATTTCCTTACCGGCTTCCATTGTGTTCTGGGATCGATCCCATCAGGTCCTAGGACTTATCTACCTTAATGCTTTCCAAAACACCCTATATTGCCTTCATTTTAATACTGGCACGTCCTAGAATATCAACATACCGCTCTCAAGACTCACTGTCCACCATGTTCTCCTCCTTTGTGAATACTGATGTAAAGTATTAATTAGGGACCTCACCCACTTCCTCTGGCTCCATGCATAAATTCCTTCCTTTGTGCTTGAATGGACCAATCCTTTCACTTTTGCTTCTCATGTATGTATAAAATGCCTTGGAATTTCCCTTACCCTGTTTGCCAAAGACATTTCATGGCCCCTTTTAGCTCTCCTAACTCCTTATTTGAGTTCTTTCCTGCTATCTTTGTATTCTTCGAGGACTCTGTCAGTCTTCAGTTTCCTAAACCTTATGTATGTCTCCTTTGCCTTTTTGAGTGTCATCCAATACTCCCAAAGCCTGTCATCCTTATTTTTCATTTTCACAGGTACATACTGGTCCTCAAATCAAATCGACTGGCCTTTCTAAAATTCCCACTTGTCAGATGTAGTTTTATTCTCAAAGTGCTTCCCCCAATCTACATTTCATGGTTCTTACTTAATATTGTTATAAATTTCCCCAATTTAATACTTTTGCCTGAGGAGAACTCTTATCTTTATCCATAAGTAATTTAAAACTTAAGAATTATGGTCACTATTCCTGAAAAACTTGCCCATGAAACTTTGATCTGGGCTCATTCCCCAATATCAGATCGAGTATAGCCCCTTCCCTGTTTATTACTTATGTGCTGTTTCAAAAAACTACCCTGGACAACAGTAGAAACTACTTGAATCCAAGTACCTGGCACTAAGGGAGTCCCAGTCAAAATAGGAGAAGTTAAAATTACTGACCACAATGATCCTGTTGTTTTTACATTTTTCCATAATCTATCCATATACTTGTTCTCTTCCAAGATGGTCACAGAGTAGGACTCCTCAGCCAGAGCTTAGCCACTCCATCTGTTTCTTTTCTTTTCTCATTTTTCTCTTTTGTGTTTTTGTAACTTTCCTTCTTCTCAGCGATGTCCTGAACTCCTGGCCTCAGGAGTTGGACTTGGACTTGGACTCTTGGTCTCAGCGTAAACCAACATGGCGATCTTTCAGCTCAGCATGGCAGACACCACACCCAGTCTGGCGGTCTCTCAACAGACCAGCGTGGTGGTCATCAGTCATGTGGCTGTCGTCCAGCCCAGCATGGCAATCTCTCAGCTCTGCGTGGTGGTCTCTTGACGGCCCAGTGTCTCTTGGCAGCGTGGTATGGTGCTATTTCAGCCCCACGTGGCCTCAGAAAGGACCTTCGGACCTGAGATGATTCCAGAGGGCCTTAAGGTGAAGACCGGCACAGACTGGAGTCAAGGCCCACTGTGAACTAAAGGTTAGATGCTATCATGAACTGGGTTGGAAGGATAGTTATTCTGAACATTTTACTTCTTTATTTCCTAATTTATTCCTATGATTTGTAATGCTAGACTTTCTATTTATTTATTTATTTATTTATTTATCCTTTTTTTTTGTCTCTTCAGAATTTGTACTTAAGAATCTGGACATAAGTACCTTTGTACCTAAAAGTGCGCCATAGGTGGCAACCTGTAAATTTTTCACTGTACTCATTTGAGTATGTGACAATAATGCTAATATCAATTCTAATTCGAAATCTAATATATCTGTTTACCTGTCACCCACTGGCTGTTGGGAGGGCTGGAGTAAAATTCGAATGAAGTGTTTACACCCTTCCTATTCCTGAGGTCTACCCATATGGCTTCGCTGGATGAGCAACCCCCCCACCAAGGTGTCCCCCTCAATAGGCTGTGATATTCTCCATTAGCAGTAACGCAACTCCCCCACCTCTTCTGATAAAATAATGGATCCATTGGTGGTCATTTTCTAGCATTCTATAGAGGCTGGAAGAGTTCCAATGGACTGGAGGGTAGCTAATGCAATCCCACTTTTTAAAAAGGAGGGAGAGAGAAAACATGGAATTATAAGCTGGTCAGCCTGACATTGGTTGTGGGGAAAACGCTGGAGTCAATTATTAAGAGCGTAATAACTGAGCATTTGGAAAGCGGTGACAGAATTGTTCCAAATCAGCATGGATTCACTAAAGGGAATTTTTTGAAGATTTGAGTAGCAGAGAGGATAAGGGTGAATCAGTCGATATTGGGAATCTGGACTTTCAAAAGGCTTTTGATAAGATTCCACACAAGAGATTAGTAAAAAAAATTAAAGCACATGGTATTGGAGGCAAAGTATTGGCTTGGGTGGAGAACTGGTTGGCAGATAGGAAGCAGAGTCTTGGAATAAACTTGTCCTTTTCAGAGAGGCAGGCAGTGATGATTAGGGTACCCAGGGTTCAGTGCTGGGACCCCAGTTGTTCACTATATACATTAACGATTTAGATGAAGGAAGTGAATGCAATATCTCCAAATTTGCTTATGACATCAAGCTGGGTGATAGTGTGTGCTGTGAGGAGGATGCTAAGAGGCTGCAGGGTGACTTGAACAGGCTGGTTGAGAGGGCAAATATTTGGCAAATACAATAAATGTGAGGTTATCCACTTTGGTCACAGAAACAGGAGGTCACATTGTGTTCTGAATGGTGGCATTTGAGGAAAAGGTGAGGTACAACGAAACCTGGGTGTCATGGTGGAACAGTTGTTGAAGGTTGGCATGCCAGTGGTGAGGAAAGCTAATGCTGTGGAGGTGCCAGTGTTGGACTGGGGTAGACAAAGTTAAAAATCACACAGCACCAGGTTATTGTCCACCAGGTTTATTTGAAAGCACTAGCTTTCAGAGTGCTGCTCCTTCATCAGGTAGCTAGTGGGGCAGGATTATAGGACACAGAATGTATAGTAGATGTCATAAAACTGATGCAAAGTTTTGAACAAACCCAGATTGCTGTTAAGTCTTTAATCACTTAGAATGAGGATGCAGGTTTCAATTCATTAATATGTAAATTCCAGAACTTCTTTCGCGGCACAGTCCTGAGATAACTTAAGATTTTATAAAAAAAGGTGACTCCTCAGCTCAGACAAAGCATTAAAGGTGTGAGATTTGAGTCTGTCTGTGTCTGAACTTTTAGTCAGACTGGTTCTATTTCCAAAGTAGGAACTTATAAAATGTCACCTGGACTGATTGCCTACAGGTTGTGTACTTTTTAAACAAAATGGAATGTATCTGCAAATAAAATCTGCAAATGCAAATTCACCTCATAGACTTATATATGAGTGTGCATGTGCGTGTGTGTTTATCTGAGAGAGACAGAGAGAGTGTTGCGTGTGTGTTTGTGAGAGAGAGAGAAATGGAGAGAGTGTGTGTGAGAGTGTGTGCATGCTTGATAGAGTGTGCGCATGTGTGACTGAGTATGTGCCTGTGAGAGCGTGTGCGTGTGTGTGCGTGTGTGTGTATATGAGAGAGGGTCTGTGTGAGTGTGTGAGTGTGATCATGTGTAAGAGTATGTGTGTGTGTGCTTGTGTGTGAGAGCGTATAGTGCAGTGGGGTCACTTACAGTGTGACATGAACCAAAGATCCCAATTGAGGCCATCCTCATGGGTACAGAACTTGGCTATCAGCCTTTGGTTGGTGACTCTGCATTGTTGCATGGCCCAAAATCCGCCTTGGAGGATGGTCACCCGAAGATCTGAGGCCGAATGTCCTTGACCACTGAAGTGTTCCCCAACTGGGAGGGAATGTCCCTATCTGGCAATTGTTGTGCCGTGCCCATTCATCTGTTTTTGTAGCATCTGCTTCATCTCACCATGCCTTGGGGCTAATGGCATGCTGGCCTTCAGAGCGAGAGGATTTGAGTATTGGAGTAGGAGTTACACAGGGCCTTGGTGAGGCCATACCTTGAGTACAGTGTGCAGTTTTGTTCTCCTAGTCTGAGGGAGGGCATTCTTGTATTGAGGGAGTCCAGTGAAAGTTCACCAGACTGATTCCCGGGATGGCAGGACTGACATAGGAAGAAAGACTGGATCTTAGAAGAATTAGGTGGGGATCTCATAGAAACATATAAAATCCTGATGGTACTGTATATATGGGAAGAATGTTTCCAGTGTTGGGAAAGTCCAGAACTGGGGTCACAGTCTAAGAATAAGGGGTAAGCCATTCAGGACTGAGATGAGGAAGAATTTCTTCACTCAGAGAGTTGTGAACCTTTCCCACAAAAGCTATTTGGGACTGTTCTTCCAATACGTTGAAGAGTAAGCTGGATGTGGCCCTTGCAGTTAAAAGGATCAAAGAGAATGGGGAGAATGGGATACTGAAATTGCATAGTCAGCCATGATCATATTGAATGATGGTACAGGCTTGAAGGGCCGAATGGCTTAATCCTGCACCTATTTTCTGTGCTTCTATGTTTTACATCCCTCTCTATCTCACCTAAAACATTGATAGTCCAGAACATCAGTCTGCCAATCTTGTCCCTCTCTCAACTAAGCCACTGTAACAGCTACAGATCAGAGCTATATGTATTAATCCACACTCTCAGTTTATCTGTCTTACCTGTCATACTCCTCTCATTAAAATGACTACACCTCAGACCACCAGTCCAGCCTCTTTCAGAACTTGGTCTGACTTTTCATTTGAATTTCCACTCGAAAAAACCTCCCTCTTTAACAATGACGCAAAAAGAGGACAGAAACCATGTACCATTGCACAACCTGGAGGAAAATGAAGGGAAGAGAGTTGCAAAGTGTCCGCCCCATTCTCTTAGCTGTTCAGCAACCTCTCCCTGCCTGCTTTTCCTCTTCGTCTTCCTGGCCTTAGTCTCTGACTGCTCACTGGATGCGTTCATTGAGCTATTGGAATGTGTCATGTACTCTTTTGATGTTAATTTGGGCCAATGGGCTGAGAAGTGTCAGATGGAGTTTAATTCAGATAAATGCGAGGTGCTGCATTTTGGTCACTGCGTGTGTGCTTTTAACAACCTGTCATGAGTTGTGTGAAAGCTTGTGTTGATTTGTGTCAGAAAGCAAATATTAGCAGGACTTATACACTAAATGGTAAGGTCCTAGGGAGTGTTGCTGAACAATGAGACCTTGGAGTGGAGGTTCATATGAATAGGAAGGGTATGGAGGGATATGGGCTGGGTGCTGGCAGGTGGGACTAGATTGGGTTGGGATATCTGGTCAGCATGGACGGGTTGGACCAAAGGGTCTGTTTCCATGCGAGTCCAGAACTAGAGGGCATAGGTTTAGGGTGAGAGGGGAAAGATATAAAAGAGGCCTAAGGGACAACTTTTTCACGCAGAGGGTGGTACGTGTATGGAATGAGCTGCCAGAGGATATGGTGGAGGCTGGTACAATTGCAACATTTAAGTGGCATTTGGATGGGTATATGAATAGGAAGAGTTTGGAGGGATATGGGCAGGGTGCTGGCAAGTGGGACTAGATTAGGTTGGGATATCTGGTCGGCATGGACAGGTTGGATCGAAGGGTCTGTTTCCATGCTGTACATCTCTATGACTCTGTGACTCTATGCTTTTAAGTTTTATTATTTTAGATATTATTAAACAAAGTGCAATTAAATCCAATGTGAAACTGGTGTCTCACCAAATTGACATTGCTAGGATTTGACATGATGCCTGATTGCTTCAAGTGCCTGATTACCATCTCCAATTTGAAACCCAACCCTGCTTCTTGCTTGCTCATTTGTGGGTGATTCACAAGAAACATTTAAAGCAATCACTATCATTCAATAAAAAATGATATGCTTTTTGTTTACTCTTTGAAAACATATTAAGTAGATAGGAAGACACTTTGCATATTTGATGTGTGTCACTTCTGACAGTGATAGTTTAAAATATGTAATAGATTTTCCATCACACTCTAAATGCAGTTCGATGCAAGGGTTGTATTAGATGTGGAGTCAAGAGTGTGGTGCTGGAAATGCACAGGAGGTCAGGCAGCATCTGAGGAGCAGGAGAATCAACGTTGCGGGTATAATTCCTGATGAAGGGCTTATGCCCAAAATATCAATTCTATCAATTCTCCTGCTCCTCGGATACTGCCTGACCTGCTGCGCATTTCCAGCTCCACACTTTCGACTCTGATTTCCAGCATTTGCAGTCCTCACTTTCTCCTTATATTAGATTTAGTTTTGAGTACCATCTATAGCAGCAGTTCCTTGTTTTTCCAGTCTCTAACTTGTTTGGAATTCTTCAATTAAAGAGCATATGAGATATTATTTTATACATTTTCTTAAACGTTAAAATTATTGCAAACAGAAGGAATAGAATGTTTTATTTAGCAGAGCAATCTGTATGTACAGCCTTACTTCTTTATCACTTAATGAAATATTTAACCCACACTGAACATAAAAACAAATCAGCTATGAATTATCCACCCACAACTTCCCACCATTCTTTAAATGTCTAATAATTATGTAAACTGCAAACTAAAATGAGAAGTGAATGCTTTAATGATAGACAACCCCTAAGGGAAAATAGTTGTGTTCTGTAATGTGTCACCTGATTACACTGACTGCTTTGTAGAAAAATGAGATTGTCAATGACACTCAAAACTGTTATGAAATATGCCAATGATGAAAAGGTTTTGATCATTTAAATCTAATGCTTGTAAATCTAAAATGGTAGTTTTAGATTATGCTTTTATTTCCACTGATATTATATTGCTTATTTAGTAAATACATCAGGAAGTCCACTTAGAATACTTCCCTCAGTTTGGAGAATGAGTGAAAAAAAAGAATTTGGTTTTCTTTGTCATTTATGATCTTCCAGTTAAATTTTAGAAACAAAGAGGTTTGAAATGTCTAATTCAAAAGAAACTAAATAGGTACACATTTTGTATTGTTTTCTTTAAAGCACTTTTCGAACAATTAATTTACTAACCAAATAAGACTGAATTTCAGAGGCTTGTTAATTATTCAACGTATGAAATGTCCATCTGTGCCAGACTATTGACTAAAATTTTCCAAATCATCTACCAGCATCACATGGGAAAATTGTTGGCAAACAAAATGACAAGCAAAGTTTCACACGTTTTATCACAAGTAAACACTATTTTTAGTAGGATATTGGTGGAAATAAATTGGTTTCAAAACTCACATGCAATTTCTGTACACATTTGAAATACACTCAATGATTTTTAAGGATCCCATTTGAGATGGATGACAATTAAAACATTTCTATGTTACTTTCTTAGTATTAGTTAATAAAACAAGATTTTTCTGAATTAATTCATTTGCTTTAATCTTGCTATGTGTGGACTTGATTCATTCTGCATGTCCCTGTCCATTTGCTGCTGCTTAAATTTTCTTTAAGAGCAGCTCTAAAATTAGGCAATGTTTATTGAATGGCAATTTCGGGTGAAATATCAAACACTGCACTATCAAAGAGGTGATATCCAATCTGTTTTAAAAAGTTAAATAAAGAGCCGTGGATCCTGGAGATCTATTTTAAAAAGTGTCTGGTTTCACTGCTCCTTGTGTTTACAGCAAAGCAGTTTATTACACTATTGTGCAAAGCAAATCAGTTCTAATTGCAGATCAAATTTATATATCTGCAGATGATCATGAACCAAGCATGTTTATTTTTAATTCAAGAATCACAATTTAAAAGTGATTTAAAATTTACAGTATAGTATAACAGTTTCCTTGCAATTCTCAGGTTAGACTTAATTGTACTACCCAACACACATAAATATACAAATCTTCACACCTGTGACAGCAAAAAGATGCAAAGATCAACAGTCTTTTTGCCAGCTTCTTTCTAACCACTGAAAAGACCTGCTTTAGCAATGACTAGATTTCACCTTGACTGCTTTCTCTGATTACATAGTAAACATGTAAATTTACTCTGTGTTGCTGTGTTGCATACAATGTCACTGAGGGGTTGAATCAGAAGCTTGCTTGATTATACAGCTGAAGTGTTTACATTGGCTGCATGATGGATAAATAAGATAGTTACAGGGTCATGTAAATAGTATATCCTATCCTATATAATGCTTCCAATTGCATGCTTATCAGATTTGAAGTATTTTCTCAGTGGATGCAAATATAAATCAAGGGCAGGTTTTTGGTTATTGCTGGAAACTATTAACATCATATTTCCAGATAGATGTGTACTTTACTCAAATGTACCTCCACCTAGAACATGAATTATGCAAATTGGTTGACACTTTTTGCCTTCTCCACTCCATCTATATATTCTCCCACCATCATCAACTCTACTTGAAACTGAAGATCAAATTTTAATCTTGACACTGCTGTGTAACAAGAGCACTAGAAAGCATTGAAGAGCCAGTCTTGGTTATCTCCCCTTTAAATGAAATTATGAGCCTATGGCTATAACCAGGGTAAAATTACAAGGATGCATTCCACAAACTGTGGTTGTATTCCTTTGAGTTTAGAAGGTTTAAGGGAGATTTAATGAAAGTTTTCAAACTACTATGGGGAACATGTAGGATAAATAAAGATAAATTATTTTCATTGGCTAGGTGTCTAGTTCCAAAGGAAATAAAAATTAGAACCAGACCTTTAAGGAATGAAATTAGGAAACACTTCTACAAGTAAAAGATTGGTAGAAGTTTGGAATTGCAAACTGTAATTAATACTGAATCAGTTGTATATTTTAAATCCAAGATTGATAGATATTTGTTTTTCAAGGGATACAGGACAAAGATGGGTATATGAAGTTAGGCCACAGATCAGTCATGATGGTATTTTGTGAGTTTAATGGAACTTTAGCTGAAATCAACAAGCAGTATTTTAAAAGGGGTTTTAGAGCCTTATTAGCTGATACATGTACTATTGTAATAATATTCTAACATTGCAATGTTGTAAAAGATTCACACTTCTTGACAGGAAATCTGGATCATTAGAAAAAAATCTTAGGAATAGAAGTAGTAATAAATGAGGTCAATAAATACTGAAACTTGAAAAATTCTAAAAAGACAAAATAGATTTATATGTATGAGTACAATATTGCATTCAGACTGCATTTAGTTTAGAATGTGAAGCTGCCCAAACTTAGCATTCTAAAGACCTGTGAATACCCAGAATTTTAAGCACATGATGTAGGTGGAGATGAGGGTGGGATTCTTGTAGTATCCAAAACGAGCAGCTGCTCCATCTGCCATTGTGATGGGTTGAAGTTAGGCCTTTAGATGCCAGAGATTTATTAGTAAACTGCTAGGCAGCTACAAACATCAAGAGGGATCCTATTGCAACTTGTTTCTTCTGGGAGTTGGGACGTTATTCAACTCTAATATTGATCTCGCAGGCAGATCAGGCAGGAATACAGCTGATGGAATTCACTGAGGTAGTTGGGGATAGGGGGAGGAAAGGTAGTGACAAGTTGCAGGAACCAAAGATGCCAGCAGTGAGAGAATTTTCTTTCAAGAATAGAGGGATATTGTTGACTCTCTTGGACTTTTCCAAAAAAAAATCAAGCTTACAGAATACTGAATAGCCGGGACAGGGTGAACGTTGGGAAGCTGTCTCCATTGGTAGGAGAGACCAGGAGCTGAGAGCACAGCCTTAGAGTAAACAGAAGACTGTTTAGAATGGAGATAAGGAGAAACTTCTTCAGCAGCGAGTGGTGAATCGATGGAATTAATTGCCACAGAAGGCTGTGGAGGCCAGGTGATTGAGTACATTTAAGACAGAACCAAATTGGTTCTTGATTGTCAAGGGGATCAAGGGTTACAGGGAGAAAATGGAAGAATGGGGTCGAGCAACTTATCAGCCATGATTGAATGGTGAAGCAGATTAAATGGGCTGAATGACCTAATCTCTGCTCTTATGTCTTATGGTTATCTTAGCTGTTTAGTGAGCAGCCACCAGTGTGTTGTTTGAGGACTGCTAATTTACCAGGTATGGTGCCCGATTCCCTAAATTATATCTGAAAAATTGTTTATAATTTTAATTTGCATATTTAGAAACCCAATATCTGTTCCAGGCATATTGACAGCCTACTCATTCACACATCCATCGTGAAGTTGTGACATGCAAGTTTATGGTATTAATGCACTGGTTGAGATGAATCCTCTGACAACCTCATACATCACCCCAACCCTTGCAAACACATCATCCCCACATTCCAACCTGTCAATCACACCACTCCACTTTCCCCAGGCCTCACTAGTCCACTATCTTCAATGTTGTTAGCTGCTGCCATCTGTTCTTCCTGTGGCAGGCAGTTGAACATTGTCCCAAAGGTCATCAAATTCAAGTGTACCTTAAGGTGAAGCAGGAATTAAGGACAGGGAGTAATTTTGAATGTCATAAAATCTAACCTTATTTTCATATAATACTTTGATTTCATGTTGTTATTAACGGAGATATTATAAAATGTTTCAGCAACTTGGATGGCAGAACATCGTTGGTATATATGACTTTCTCTTAGCAGTACAAGCTGAGAGGAATTGCAAAGTTGAAGTGGTGTGGCAGCATGACAATCTTACAGAGCAACTATTTCAAAAAAGAGTATAACAAAAACATGAAATATGTGAACTAAGGAATCGCGTGACGAGAATACTCTGATATAATGATGTGTAAATAAGAACTGGATTTACAGTTTTAAAAGGGGAACTGAATTACACACTGCCCTCCTAACCAGGCTCATCCGAAATATAAACAAAGAAATTGCTGGAAAAAAGCTCAGCAGGTCAGGCAGCATCCTTGGAGAGAAATCAGAGTTAACATTTAGTGTCCAGTGGTCCTCCCTCAGACCTGCTGAGCTTTTCCAGCCAGTTCTGACTTTTGTTTCTGACTTCCGCAACCGCACTTCTTTTGGTTCTCATCTAAAATGTTCAGTCTTCATTTCCAGTGTGCAGTGTGGCGGGAGACCATTTGTTGAAACAGAATCACACTTATTGTTAATCTTTCTATGATCTATTATTGTGTAAGATGTCCATGAACACATAATAAAACTTAATTTGCTATCAATATCGGAAATTATTTGCATATAGACGAAACCTTGGTTCAGTGATGGCATGACGCCTTGACAGGAGAGATACTATGAATTACTTAGGAGTGGAATTTTAGAATATTGTATCGTACTAGGATTCTTGTAACGAAGTAGTTGAAACAAATAAAAGCGTCTTTTACGTATCGCGCGTGTGGTCTGGAGTCTTTTCACTTATCAGAGTTTCAGTTCACAGGGGTCCTGCGTGCAAAGAAGGCATTGTCTGGAGAATATCACCCTGAGGGTTTTCCCCAACAACAAAAATATAGTCAGGATTCCGAGCAACTTGTCGTCTTGGGGGGGGGGGGGGGGGTGAACGGAGGGATAACACGTGTAATCTGTTTCTCAACTCAAGTCAGTTTCAAACAATCAATAAGAAGTTCGCCGTGAATATTTCCTTTGTGTTACCTAACAAGCCAAGAGAGCTGTAAACAAACAGAATAAACCGATGTAATCAAGGCTGAAAAAGCCGATGTAATACCTGTTAAACATCTGGATGCAATTTTCTAGTAAAACGAACTGAAAACATACGCGGACCGCTTTGATGTGCATTTCAGCACAGACATTGTTGATGTGTTCGCGCTTTTACCAAACCCAGGACTTAAAGTGAAGTAGATATTGTCAAAATTGTGTGTGTGTGTGTGTGTGTGTGTGGGGGGGGGGGGGATGAATTACACACCAACAAAATACATTCCAATTTATTTAATTAACGCGACGTGTATAATAAGACCTAAAATTATGATTACATTAGCTTCAAGGAAACCCTTTTGTTCAAAGTTGCTTACAACAATCATAACAGCCCGACATGATGCACTCCTTCAACAAAAGCAAGATGTGAAGCTTTGCTACACTGTTATAATTAGTTAACATTCCTGCTCTGGCTCTTTTCGTTGTGGGTGGGACAAAGGCTTGTCTGTCTATGTTTTTTTTCCCCCTGTCAGTATTTGGAACCCACGTTACTTTGAGTGACAGCTGAGCCCGCCGCCGCCCTATTGTCTCTCTCTGACTGACTGACGGACGGCCACTCGTTTGATTCGAACCGTTTCAGCGCAGCCCGCTCGAGCGAAGGGGGTGGGAACATGAGGGCGGAGGGAAGGAAGTAGAGACCAATCAGAAAGAGACAAACAGACACAATCCTGCGCACTATTGGTCTGAGGCATAAGTCGTCAGCGTGATTGACATTCCATAGTTACCAATAGAAAAGGAGTCGAAAGGCAGGCCGCCTCGCAATTGCTGGGCTCTGTCGCCGCTCAGCCTGATTGACAGCTGGCCGACAACGGTAGCCGCCTTCCATTGGACAACGCTCCGCGATGATGACACAACCCCACGTGTAACAAGGGCCCCTCTCCGCATCCTGATTGGCGAAGAATGGGATGGAACGTATCCTCAGACTGCGCGTGTCTAAATTTGGTGAACGATCACGATGGGGGGGGTGGTGGGGGAGGATGGGTGGAATAGAAACCGCGTGTTAATGTAACCAGTCTGTGTGGGGGGAAACTGCTACATTGTTTTTCACTGTAGCAATTATACCCGCTTAAACTTCGCACGGTATACATTCTATATTTATTCTGGTGGATATTCTGCAATCAAAGAAAAAGAAGCCGAGAAGATTTCCTGGGGCGGCTTAGAAATTTGGTCTTGTTACAGAAGTGGCAATTGCTGTTTTCCGAAAGGTTTTGTTGTCTTAAAGACCGAGAGGAGTTGAGCCGGGACAGCGAGATCTGCCAGCCTCCCTGAGGGCTTTAAAGTCTCTCTTAAAACACCACCTTTTTTGGGGGGACCTAAACCAAGGATGCGCTTGCAGTAAACACTTTGTTTTTCTTTTCGAGGGAATTCTTATTAATGTGCGTTTCTTAAAGGAGATCGAGCGATTGTTTGAGCAACGGTGGTTAGCGTCTGGCGGACCCAGCAATGTTTCCTCAGAGCAGGCATCCTGTAAGTAAAGAGAAAGCAGCTCTCCTGGTCGGCCGCTTTGTCACTTCATTGTGTGATCTTTATTCAAGGAAATGAAAACACCTTCAGCGGAGCGATGTATAGTTGCACTACCAGCAAAGTGTCGTGTGATATTTTGAGTGGAAAGCTACTTCTAATCAGTTCCCAGATAACCTGCGTGCACATCTGTTCCTTGCTGTGTTTTGAAACAATGTCATCTCAATAACTGTCCCCCCTGAAAGTTGGGCAGGAAGATCACAGATTCTACCGAGCTTACGTAGACCGACAAAAGGTCCAGTGTTTAATTCTGTCAAACGACCTTGCCCTCTTTCAGTGTCATGTGTTTGTGTTCGTTGCTTTCTTCTGTCGGAAAGTTTCTGGTATAAAGCTGCCTAGGCTGCGAGTTGAATCGTTCGCGGTCTCTTGTCTCTGTGTACTTGTAATTCTTGTTTCCTTACCCGCTGTTTTCTCAGACGCCGCACCAGGCTGCAGCCCAGCCTTTCAAATTCACCATCCCCGAATCGCTGGATCGTATTAAAGAAGAGTTCCAGTTTTTGCAGGCTCAGTATCACAGGTGAAATAAGTCTTCCATTCTCTGCCGGGGAAAAGTATGTTTATTTGCTGCTGGTTAGTTCAGTCTCCGGTGTTATTTGGTTTGTCTGCGGTAGGTAGCCAATGCTTACTTTCCCTCACCAGAGAGCGGCGCTCTCGCTGCGGCCAGATTTTGGTTCCTTTCAAAAGATTGCAAACAAACCACACATTGAGGAAACAGGAGTCTTAGTGGTCTAAACCCTCTGAACTTTTTTGACACTTATGAATTACATCGTTGAAAATCGTAAATTATACGAGTTGATTTCAATTGTATACAACTCGGCTTAATTTAATGACTAAAGCATTTAGAACAGTTGAGTTTATTTACTTTATTATTCGTGAAGTTTACAGTTAAATTTTAATATCCGGTGCATTACAATGGGTTGTTCTTTCTTTTGATTTATCCAGTACTTCTGTTTTTGCTACTACTGCAGTCTTTTACGTAGGCACTCTTTAAGATGCTTTTGTTGTTGCTTTAAAAAAGTTCCTATGTTGACATTTTCGGGGCTGTTTAAGGATCGGTAACAAACACTGGACCTTGTGGCGGCAATTGCATCTTGTGAAAGATTTTTAAAAATTTTTGGTATTTTACAGTCTAAAATTGGAATGTGAGAAATTGGCAAGTGAGAAGACAGAAATGCAGCGACACTATGTTATGGTGAGCTTAAACAATTACCTTTTAAAATTAGAAGTAGTATGCTATTAGTTTGTCATGTTTCCCAATCTGAAATGGGAAGTAAACTACTGAAAACTCGCACTTCTTCAGTTTAGTCAAAACATCATTATCATTTGGTTTATCATCATGTTTTCCTTTTACAGTATTATGAAATGTCTTATGGATTGAATATTGAGATGCACAAACAGGTAAGCTCATTTTTATAGAAATTCTTTCTTTGAACTTAGTGAAGTAGATGTAACGAAACATTTGCCATCAACATCTGAAGGAAGAGCCTTAACCATTTTGTATCAAATCATCATTAGAACTCTCAGGATCTGGAAAATGTAAATTTGCAACATAATGTTAAAATTCAAATTTTATTATATGCCTGACAAGTTGACATGATCATCATGGCTTGATAAACAAAATGTAATATTCTAGAAGGATTTATGTAATGTCCACAGAGTATGGTGTAGTGACTAACACTCCTTTGTATGCAAAGAAATTTGAAGGTGAACAGATGCCTCTGTTGGTCCTATGCATGTGGAGTTTATGGGGTTGAGGGAAATAAAAAGCTCTTTGAGGTTTAAAGAGATGGTCATAAGTTACTGCATTGTATGTTCGTGATAACTAAAACTGCTCTTGTACATGAGGCATAGATACACAATTGATGATACTGAGATAAGGCTAGGCTATTTTTGAGTATATTAAAATAACAAAACAAAGCACAATGTAGGCGGATAATGTGAGCAAGGCAAATCAAGCAATTGATGTATTAAATGATGCTTTGACTCTGGTTGTGTGCCAAGAAAACATTAATTGCAGGATGAAAGCAATCCAAGAGAAGTGGTGACTTTGTGATTTTTAATCCTGAAGATACGATTGATAGTAAGTCCTTAAGACATTGATTTTCTTTTTTGAAAATGTCACCATTAAATTATCTCTTTGCTGAGACATCCTTGTCAAAAAACATAGGAATGGGTTTCAACTTGGGGTCTGATTTGACTGATTCTATGCTTTAAAATTCACCACTGCTGAGAAATGATTATTTGATGTATTAATTTAAATGCAGTAATTGCCCAAGTGGTCTAGTGTGCTTTTGTCTTTGGTTGTGTTGCATTGAAATGGAAATGCAGAGTTGTTTGCATAACCACCTTGATGGTTGTCAAATGCAGCAATGTTACTTATGTACAGCAGTGAAGGATGTTAAGTTAATTTTTTTTTGTAGAATGCTATATGATGGATTCCTTCTCAGTCCTGATTTGCTTCTCTCTAGAGATTTGAATTTATACATTACATTTAAATTACATTTTTCTTTTGTTAAGATATATTTTCAACCATGCTGAATTTTTATACTACAAATTTCAGACATTTATTGTTACTATATATGTCTGCCAAAGGTATCTGATCATAATTCTTCAAAACAGATGACTTTTGGGGCCAGAGGTATAACTTGGTTGAAACTGAAGCATTTTGCTGACTGATCACCAGTGTGGCCTAAGTGCTCATTATGCTGTAGAAAAGGCTTATGCAGCCTGGTTACGTTTGACAAGAAATCTCTCTGGGAGATGACTGGGCATTAGTGAGGCTCCTAGCAGGCTTATCTTTTTATAGTTTATACTCTAGATAGCAAGTGAACATTGTAAGAGAAAATGTTCTTCTTGAGGTTTGTCTTCTGTAGGCACTTTGCTTGGTCTTTGAGGATACCACCTGCAGAGTTGTAGAGTCGTAAGCAAATGGTTTTTATTCAGACATAAGTGCTTTTTGTTCATGTGTAATACTGAAAACATGAAAAAAACTATCCGTGTTTTTGTTTAAATATAACTTTTTTAGCATATTTAGAAGCATTTGTTGTAAGAAGATGAGTGGATATTGATTACAGTTGTCAGTTTTAACTGATTAAAATTGTATTGTTTTTTCATGTTTGTACTGGCTTGAGAAAATTCTGTATTTTGACTAGTGAGGAATATTCATTGTTTGAACTGGCTTTGTTTTATTGGTTACTTTTAAATTCATTTTCTGAATGTCATCAAGTTTTTTTTGATGTAGTAGTAATGTGTAAAAAGATGTGGTTTCTTACTGGTCAACAGTGTACTGATAAATTTTAAGGAAGATTTAAGGAGGATTTTAAGGAGGATTTTAAGGAAGATTTGAAGTAAGATTTAAACTCCAGTTGTTAATGTTTCAGCTCTTCACATCAACCTGCATAATGTTCCAGAGTATAATGATTTCTTGCTATAATGTACAGGCAGATAATTAAAGGTGGAGTGTTGTGATCTCACAGTTTAACTGGTGGCCTTTCAAAATTGATTTGGCAGAAAGAATCTCGTTATTTCTACTTCATGTTCACAAAATTCCTTTTCACCCAAAATAGAAATATTTTGGTTATTGAGACATTATTCAGTAACTAGGATCCTGCAGCTAGTCTTGGCCATCCTTTTTAACTTTCAGATTAACATTGATCTAGTAATCTGAATATGACTTTGAATATTGAGATTATAGTCTAGCTTTTAAAGCTAATTTAACTTTTGTCCTGATTAGTTGACTGTAGTACTGAACATAGTGCCTAAGTATATGAAACATTTTAAATTGTTTGTTGTCACATGGAATTCTTGTCCTTTGGAAATTTCAGATAATGTACAGATGATGCACAAAATACTGTATATTATGTTCTAACAGATATAACATTTGATTAAACTAATTATAAGTTAGGCTAGGATGGACTTCGATTATATATAATGGGTTTTGCTGCTATTGGCAGTGCTAATTGGCTGATTGGTCTCTTCCAAAGTAAGCCAGCAAGGATGCAATTTTCTATGTTTGAAGTAAGTATTATTGAGATGTATGGTTATGCATTTTCATAGAAAATGACCAAAGAAGATTTGCTGCTATTAAATAAATTGATGAAACTAAACGTCTCAAGTTTAGTTGTTCCTTTCCATTCTTTCCTCTCTTTCAGTCCCCTGATACCTGTGTTCCCAGTGACAGAATTTTTCCCCTTCTCAAGTATTTTGGTCTGACATAAGTTCTTTGACCTATCCTTGATCTGAGATGGGATACTATTCTTAGCCTCTCCATTTAGTATGAGTTGAGTTGCATTTTGCCTTTCCTTGAGATTACTACTAGGTGTTTGTGTAGAAGCGGGAAATCTTGTTAGTTCACATTATCGGTATGCAATGTTTGGTTGGCTTAAGTGATGGCTGAATAAAATATTTGCACTGCACAATGCTGGATATGCAATGTTTCAATTTAGCTGTAAATAAAAGAATCCTTGAAATTGGAGAAGGGAATTGTAATAAAAAAAGAACAAACCAGAGATACACTCCATCTGTGGAGTGAAGTAATACAACTGTTGACCTTTTGCCATCTGCAGCATATGATGTTTATATCCTGGCAGGACAAAATCAAGACTCTGGCAGAACTCCCACGTTTGTTAGCACTCATCAAAAGTTGGTTTAATGGATTGGGCACATGCGGATGGAAGACACAGCAGTCCTCAAGCGATTATGTTGAGGTAAACGGGACCAGGCAACTTAAGTAGGACCCCCAAAGCTCCACTTCAAGAATGCTTACAATCATGGCATGAAGGTCATGGACATAGATTATTGCACCAGGGAGTTGCTAGCTGATGACAGGAAAATGATGACGCCTCCTGTCAACTAGTGTGTAACACTATGATGACCAGTGGTTTAAGTAGCTTAGCAACACTTCAGTGAACTCATATGTATAGTCATGGAACTAAACTCATTTGAAACTAAGTAATGCAT
Source organism: Chiloscyllium plagiosum (assembly GCF_004010195.1). Taxonomy (NCBI): domain Eukaryota; kingdom Metazoa; phylum Chordata; class Chondrichthyes; order Orectolobiformes; family Hemiscylliidae; genus Chiloscyllium; species Chiloscyllium plagiosum. Next base: position 80,872,064 of record NC_057711.1, on the reverse strand, counting down.
GTATTTTCAGTCTCATTTAAATCAAATATTTGTTAAAAGGAAAGATCCTGTTCTTATTGCGCAAAGATGTATCAGTTTCTTTGCAAACTGCATGATGGTTAAAAGAAAATCTGTTGTCCTATTGTAACTGATGTCATAATGAAGTTTTACCATTTCTTTAATTTGTTAGTCTCACGTTGATCTCTCAATTTGTGTGGAGGTATCTGTAAGGCCCATTTAATTACAGTGTAGGTCATACGTCTTGTATCTTTGGGTCTGTTCACTTTATTAGATTTTCATTTCTATGGCCCTTGGTAGGGTTCCCTTGGGTTCTTCAAAGTGGCTGAGTAATTGCAAGTGCTGATACTGGAAATTTTAATCTCCCTTTTCTCATTAGATTCAATTGTGTTGCTTGAGGGTGCTGTAGGTGACTTGTGTCATTAATTTTTCTGACATTGTGTTCAAGTTGAGTCTTGCATTTGGTGAGTCATTGATATCACCATGTCTCTCTCAGGTGTTGTTTTGTTGTAATGAAACTGAACCTCTTTCAAATTAATTGTTTGTTTATACTGAATTATAATAACAATGCAAAAAGCTTATTTTGTAAGTGACCAAGTTTATATTTCTGTATTTTTCTCAATGGGAGATATTAAGTTGGATTTCAGCCTTTGGTCAATTCTAAATGTAATTTGCTGTCTGTATTGACAGCTGAATAGGGATTTGAAAATATTTTTAATCAACTTATTTAAATGTGTTATAATGCACCACTCAGCAGACATTGCTTGAACCTGGATCTTCTGGCCTAAAGACCCCTTTTAAGGATTTGAATGCTCATTTAAATTTAGTTATTATCAGATTGGGATAAAATAGTCTTATTACTTTGTTTTCCATTTTGGGAATTGTTACTCAAAACCATGTTTATGTTTATTTGCATCTAGATGACTAGAACAAAATGAGGAGCCTGACATGGAAAGTTTTTTTTTAAGAATGTTCCATATACGTATTTATCATTTAATTGAAGGGAACTAATGTAGGTAACTACCTTGAAAACTGATTTGAGGATTTTTTAAGTCCAAAGTTTTATATAAATTAATTTCATTGTACAATTCTAAACAATAAGCTGAAACTAATTGTTGGCTGAAATTAAATTAAACCATGTTTACTTTATTTATGTAAACAAATCAGCACCTCAACTGCATGGCCTGTCTGGCACTTCTCTCCCCACATCTTTCTTTGTAAGGCATTACTGATGAGGTCTAAAGTTTATAAAGTGAACTGTTAATTAAAGGCCATTGACAAGAGCCAGGGAATCTTGACAGTTAAAGCTTTACACGGCTTGTGTATCCTATTGCTGTCTTGGGTAAACAGTTGCTCTTGGCAGATTATCCAGACAGTGACCAGTCACTGTATTGACAAGTGCAGACACAATAAAAACTATATTAGGAGTCATGCCATGAGGATTTGCAGTAAATATATTACAGCACTCGAGTGAATTGCCAATACTGCTTGTTTAGCATTTTGCACGGCTATGGGAGTATGGATTTTGCATTAGAAGGGCAAGGCTGTTGGAAAGCATTGGTGATGGCTGGAGAAATTGACTCTGAGATCCAATTGCTGTCTTTGGATGAATCATGAAAAGCTCCTGTTAATTATAGAAGAGCTGGCTGTATGGGTTTAGAGGATGGCATGGATCTTTGCTTCATTAGGTTCTGTGTTGTAGCTTGGCTGTATAATGCAATGAACTGAAAAAGCAGGAGTATAGAATTAAGTTTGGAAGTCTAGTCTCAAAAAATAAAGTAGTTTTATTTTCAGATATACTGTTTGTACCCAAGTAATTATTTTCTTCCATGGTTTAAATTAGTACTTCTTTTGCTCAACCATTTGCATTTACCTCCTGTCATTTAATTTGAAACTTTTAATAGACTCGTGGATCTAGTGCTGCAACTGCATAGGTTCCCAATGGGCTACTACTGTATGAGTAGAACAGGCTTGGCTTTCTTTGCTAAAATACTTCAGTACGAAATCTGAATAACTTTAATGGCAAGCAAACCTATTTTTACAAATGAGCACTCGGGGAGCCTGCTGACCAACATCAAATGGAAGGCGTCTCAATATAATTTGGGTGGAGCGCCAAGTTATTTGCATTCATGTGATTTCAGGTTGCAATGTTCACCTCATTGCTACTGCATGGTGATAAAGCTGAATAAATTAAATATGTTGGGATGTGTTGAAAACAAGTTACAACCATGGGTAACAGTGTGAGGCATTTATGCCAAGGAGAGTCATGACATACTAAAGATGTGAGAAGGAGACTCCCAGCATCTCGATGACAGCTAAGTTTCTGTCAGTTGGCTATGATTCAACAATATTCACAGTTGCAGCTGTGCAATGTGAATATTTGCATTAAAGTGAACAGCAGCTACTAAAGACTATTTTCTAGTAACAGGAATTTGGAAGATGAAAAATGCTTTATTCTATGTTTATCTTAAAAGAAACTATTCAGATTTATAAACAAAACACTAATTGGCGAGCACATTTTGCTCTATTACATATGAATTTCGAACTATTCATGGCTAACTTGGGGTAGTTTCTAATTTGTATGGAGTTTGTCCGTTTATTTTGAGAGAAAGTTTCGTTAGTGAGAAATTTCTCTGAATCTTGCACATTTCATTTGTAAGTTTGACTAAAACTAATGTCTGAAATCTAAAATGTTTAGACTGTAGTAAAATCTTATTTCCTTTTATCCGAGTTGTGCCCTTTGTAATCCATTGATTAACAAACTTCCCCATTAAAAATTTTGTTTGGGTTAGTTTTGTTGTAGCTGCTTAAAGACATTACTAAAATATTGTATCCTTTTGGTTTGTTGTGGTATAACAACTTGCATTCATTTGAGGGTTTTAATATCGTATGGTATCCCAATGTGTAATTACCCAGAAGTGTAATCGGACAAAAAAACAATGACATTAGCCAACAAAGTTGATCGAAAACTTGGTCACCATGATGTGGAAGAGCTGGTGTTTGACTGGGGTGGACAAAGTTAAAAATCACACAACACCAGGTTATAGTCCAACAGATTTATTTGGAAGCACTAGCTTTCAGAGCACTGTTCCTTCGTCAGGTGGTTGTGGAGAATAAGACTATAAGACACAGAATTTATCGCAAAATATTACAGTGTCATGCAACTGAAATGATACACAACAAACCTCAATTATCCAGCATTCGATTATCTGAATTTCGGATTATCCGAACAAGATCGCAAGGTCTCGACGCTTGGCCACACTGTTATCCAGCATTCGATTATCCAAACAATATACTCCCTGCTCGTGTCATTCGGACAATCGAGGTTCCTCTGTATTGAACAAACCTGGATTGTTGTTAAGTCGTTCATCTTTTAGAATGGATTGCAGGTTTCGGTTCATTAGTATGTAAATCCCAGAATGTCTTTTAAGTCACCTTCTCGAGATAACTAATGCATTGTCTGAGCTAAGATGTCACCTAAAAGGTGTGAGGTTAGAGTCTGGCTGTATCCCAACCTTGAGTCAGACTGGTTCAATTTCCAAAGTGGAATTTACAAAACATTGCATGTATTGACTGCTTGAAGATTGTGCATTTTTTTTAGCAAAATAGAATGTATCTGCAAATATAATTCTGGAAATACAAATTCACTCCATAGACTCGTATGTGAGTGCGTGTGCATGAGAGAGAGAAAAAGTGAATGTGTGCATGTGAGTGCACCTGGGAGAATGTGTTTGCATGTGTGAAAGCTTGGTAAAGTGTGGGTGTGATAGAGTATAAACCTGTTAGAGAGAGAGAGAGATGTGTAATGGGGTCACCTGTAGTGTGACATGAACCTCGGTTGAGGCCATCCTTGTTGCTACTGAACATGGCAGTCAGCCTCTGCTCCGTGACTCTGTGCTGTTGCCTATCCCAAAGTCTGCCTTGGAGGATGGTCACCCGACGATCTGAGACTGAATGTCCCTGACCACTGATGTGTTCCCGACTGGGAGGGAACACCCCTGTCTGTTGATTGTTATGTGGTGTCCATTCATCCACTGTTGTAGCGTCTGCTTGGTCTTGCCAATGTACTGTGCTTCAGGGCATCCTTGCTGCAGCATATGAGATAGACAATGTTGGCCAAGTCACATGAGTGTCTGCTCCATACGTGGTGGGTGGTGTCCATATGTGTAATGGTAGTACCTTGTCGACACTCTGACACATCTTACAACCCTGTCATGTCGACCACTGCATGTGTTGTGGTCAATGTCCTGAAGGCTGGACAGTTTGCTGCGAACAAGTGTCTGTTTAAGGCTTGGCAGTTGATTAAAGGGGAGAAATGGAGGCATAGGGAAGATCTTGGTGAGATGCTCATCCTCATCAATGTGTTGCAGGCTGTGAAGAACATGGCATGGTTTTTCAGCTCCTGGGGAGTACTGGACACCGAGGGGTACCCTATTGGTTGCAATCGGTGTCTGTCTCCTGAGGAGCTTGGTCAACATTTGAAAATGTTGTCACTAGTGAAATGCTATTGTCATACCAAAAGAAGTGAAGGATATACAAAAGCATTGACTTTTCTGAGAGTTAGACAATAGGTTCAAATTGCGGAAATGGGAAGGATTGAGCCCATGGAAGCATTGAACATGAGGATGAGGATTTTAAAATAGAGGCATTGCTGGTGTGGGAGCAAATGGAAGTCAGCGAGTGTGGTAGATATCTTGCAATAAATTCTATTAGTCTATTATAAGCCAACAGAACTTTGCATGTATACATGTTTATGGAGGGTAGTGGAAGAGAGGCTCTTTGTGGACGATTTAGAATGGTTTAATCTGGAGATAACACAACACAAGCATGAGTAAAACTATTGTCTACCAATGAATTAAAACACCAAGTTTTGACTTTCTTCGTATTAATGATTCTGTAAACTGGGAATGACTGTGGATTCCTAAGTGTCACGTCAGAGATCTGTACACGGAAGAAATCATTTGAATTTTGGAGTGAGAGAAAAGACAAGATCTCCAATTACTCAATGATTTAGGGATTGCATCCGTGTTGCTATGGAGACTATCTGGAACAAATTAAATTTCAAGGAATTAAAAAATTTTTTAAGTGCTTTTGGGAGTGCTAATTTTGGCAGTGGCACTTGCACCGATTTTAAATTTTGGTTTGATAAGCCATTCTGTAGCTTTTGCATTCCCACAGATCATAAAAAATGAGAACTGATGTAAACCACAGTTTAATTTTTCTTCTCAAACTCAAACCTTGAAAACACTTGTAAATTCTTGAACTTGACAATTGTTTTTTCTGTTTGCAGTATGCTTTCTCAAACCACAGTGTTGATGGAAGGTATTTGATGTGCTGTTACACTTTTAACAATTTGGTTCCGGCTCCTCATTTATTAAACAATCAATTAATGGAACACTAGAATACATTAGTATGCTGTTTTATTTGAGTGACATGAAGGAATGCCTTTGTCATGAGTCTGCTTTAAAAAATAAATGGAAATGAGAATTGGCTTGAGGTCAATAAGCCATTTGTGGTAGTCTGACAGCCTTCGATTTCTTCTTCTCTTTGTGCTTGGCACAGATCATCTTAAATTATTCATTAATGAGCAAAAGTGCAACATTGGATTTTCTCATTGTGCATTATAGTGTTGCAATTTACAAATGAAAGGGTATCCATGTGACAATTCTTGCAAGTGTGATTGTTTTTAAATCATATGTTCATAAGATTCAGAAAAAGGTACAAACAATTCTGGGAAATTATTTGCTATAAAAATGATTGCTAAGGTTAAAGAGGTTTGAAGAATGTCAGTGAACTTGTATTTTCCTTTTTTTTTTGTAGCATAATTTACATATTTCCTGTATTCAAGAACACATAAAACTAGATGTAACATTTTATTTTCTGGCTTTTTGAGTCAAACCGTATTATTAATGAATATGTGGAAATTAAACATTTTAAAATGGCTACGTAGGTATATGTTTATGACCACAAGTAGTTCATATCTGCTTAGTATGACTATAATTAAAGATAAAGTATGGGGCAACAAATGCATGTCTAGTGTGTGTCACATGATACTTAAAATGAGAAGTTCGCCTTCAAATCACCATATGAATATATTTTGCTATAAAAAGTAAATTAATGTTCTCTAACTTGATTTTCATAATTTTCAGGTCTGGACCATTAAAATATTATGAAATAGGAGCAGAAGTAGACCATTCGGCACTTTGACCCTTCTCTATCATTCAAGAAAGATTATGCCTAATTTAGTTTGTGTTTTGACTTCCACATTTATATTTTCCCTGATTAACCTTAAATTCTTCTTCGGTAAGGGAATCAATCTACCTCTGCTTTCGAAGTATTTAATGACCCTACTCCTACTGAAAGTCAGACAACTCTCTGGAGTAAATAAGTTCTCATCTTTGTCCTTGAAGAATGACCTTCTAATTTTGAAAGAGTGCCCCCTCTTTTGGGCACCCTGAACGACAAAATATCTTTTCCATGCCCACCTTCTCATTCCAGGCCATTCTGGATCATTTAAACTTTAGTCAAGTCATTCTTAACTCTTCTAAACTCCGGGGGAAATAAGCCCTGACTGACTAGCTTATCCTCGTCAATCCATTAAACTCCTCTGAACTATCTCCAGTGCATCTACATTCTTCTTTAAAGAAGGAGCAGTGGTCTCATCAGTGTCCTGTATAACAGAAGTATTTTGGCATTGAGCCATATGTTGCCTTTTTTTAAAAAAAATGCATACAGTGTTTGTGCTGTGTTCAAAGTTATAAAGGTAACCTACAATACTTCACCTTGTCCATGCAGCTGTTGTTGTGACCAATGTCTATGAGTTGGGTATAAGTTTGAAGTCGTCTTTCCTTCTTCTGAGAGCCAAGCTCCTGTATTCTTTGTGATGAAAGATGTAAGGCTTCAGTATGAATTGGAGCTTTGTACGTTAGCAAGTGCTACATAAGTTTACTTTTCTATCCACACAGCAACCCATTTCCCACTTTCAGCAATAAATGCTGTTAATGATTTGTATATTTACACCGTAACATCAGACCTCCATGTGAATGAATTGGCATACAATAGAATTCCTGTGTGACTCTAATGTCTGACGGCAACTGTTTAAAATGCCCTCATAACATTAATTGGTAATCAGAAGTATAAATAAATGTTTCCTATCACTGTCAGTTTCAAAAGTGGCTCTTGGTCTACAGCAAATTGTTGAGATTTGTAGTTGTTCTTAAATTTATAAGTATTTTAATAAGAATTCCACCGACCACTTAAAGCTGCACTTCATTCAATCAGTCACTAATGATGCTGAATTGCTGAAAATGGGCAAGTTTCTTTGTAAATAGGAAAGCAAATTTTAGCATAGTATGACCTATGTAGACACTTCAGTTAGCAATATAATCTTTGTATCATTGATGGAAACCATCTACCTAAGTACCTGCCATAACTTAACTGCATAAAATTATTTCCATATTTTTTGGCAATAACTCCTGTTGTAAATGGTTTTTAGAAAACGTAGTTATATTATCAAAAAGATGATCCAGTTCTAAAACTCCATTCAAGTGATGAGTATTGCCATTTCCTAATTAAACTTTAAGAAGGTGATGGTGACCTGACTGGAAAAGCTGTAGCCCAAGGTATGTGGAGACACTCCACTTGCTGTTAGGAAGTGGGTTCCAGGCATTTGAAGCACTGACTTTGTGATGCGTGAGACGTTATGACTTGGCAGGAAACTTGGTGGTGTTCTCATGCAGCTGACGCTGTTGTACTTCGAGGTGATGGTGATACAGGTTTGGAAGGTATATTCCCTCTTTTTTTTCTCTTTAATGTAAGGACTTCCAATGTCTGTGCATGGCAACAATTTCTAAAACCAGAACTCAGTGCGTCAGCATGTCGATCTGCATATGCTGACTTGGGAGGAATCTGTGTGGCTATGCAACTTGTCGGGAATTTTGCTGACAAAGAAGATTTGCCTACTTGTTGGATTGAACCTTGTAAATATTCTGTATAACTGGGTCTGTGTGCTGCTGGTAGAGGGAGTGCATTTTTAAGTGGTGGATGAGGTGCTTTTTCTTGGGTGGTATGGAGCTTTTGAGAGTTGCTGCAACTGCACTTGTTCAAGCAAGTAGATAATATCTCATTGTCTCCTGCTGCTAGGCAGGATTCCAATGAATTGGTTTTAATTAATTGGGAGGTTGATTACTTGTTGCAGAATTCCCAACTCGTGACCAGCTCTTGTAGCCACGGCTAATACAGTTCTCTTTCTGGTACTGAGGAAGGGTCATTGGATCCAGAAACATTAGCTTTGATTTCTCTTCACAGATGCTGCCAGACCTGCTTGGCTTTTCCAGCAACCTCCTGTTTGTTGTTTCTGATTTACAGCATCCACAGCTCTTTCAGTTTTTAATCTCTTTCAGTTTTTAATCTCTTTCTTGTTCTTCCTTAACCCACCCTGGACACAGAATTTTGATGTAATGTTTACACTTGGAATATCCTCTGCTGTCCATGTCGTACTCTCGCATCATATGTGATTATTCTCAGTAGCAAGGTGGACATGAAGCTATGGACAAAGGGGGGATAAAAAGGCAGGGTCATTTAATCAGATGATGTTTGAATGAGGTGTCTGCTAATGAAACATTTTAGTGCTGAGCTGGTGCTCCATTAGCAGACAGGTAATGCAGTATTTTTATCAGAGAAGTCTGCAGGTATGTTTATTGGGGCAAGATGACTTGATCCAGCAACTTGGTTATTGAAACATGTAGTGTCATAGGAGTTTGAGACTGTATTTGCTTCAAATCACCCATCAAGCGTACCTTGGCTAGAAAACTTGGAAAATCTTAAAAATTTCTTATGCACGTTTAGTTTGGTTAAACTTCACCCTTGCATACGTTTTGATTGAAATTGATAAACTCTGGCAATCTAAACGATAATTGACAAAAGTTAGACAAGTTGCTTAGGGGTGTGCAACAATGGGTGGCACAGTGGTTAGCACTGCTGCCTCACAGCGTCAGAGACCCGGGTTCAATTCCAGCCTCGGGCAACTATCTGTGTGGAGTTTGCACATACACCCCATGTCTGTGTGGGTTTCCTCCGGGTGCTATGGTTTCCTCCCACAATCCAAAAAAAATGTGCAGGTTAGGTGAATTGGCCATGCTAAGTTGCCCGTAGTGTTAGGTGAAGGGGTAAATGTAGGGGAATGGGTCTGGGTGGGTTGCGCTTCGACGGGTCGGTGTGGACTTGTTGGGCCGAAGGGCCTATTTCCAATCTAATCTAATCAATGGGCAGAGAACATTGACTCTGTTAGGCACACAGGAACTGCATTGTTGGTTTGCAGCACAGTTCTTTGAAAAGGTTGACAAAAGGCATTTAGTACCAGTGATATCTCCAATCAGTAACTTTTTCAAAGAAGGAGTAATCTGGCAAATGTAAATTAATGCAGCCTTATTCTTGCATTCACTTGATAATATCAGTACATGAATCAATGAATGTTGATTAATTAACTGACCATTTTGTAGAAAGCAGTGCAGAAAAATAGCCCAAGTTTTCATGGTTGTGGGGGAAAAAAATTGACAAACCTTTTTGAGCATATAAAAATATAAGAAAAGAAATGTTTTGAACATTTCGGAGTTGGTTAATTTACAAAAAGTTTTACTAAAGAAGTCATTATAGAATTTTCGTATTTAGTCATCAAGCATCAACTGCAGTATTGTGACCAATTCTGGGCACCACAATTAGGAAAGGCCTAAAGATTGATCAGAATTTGTCAAGATGCCCTGAAGCTGTCTGTGATTAGGGGAGGTTGGAGAAATTAGCACTGTATTCCTTGAAGCAGAGAGATTTATGCAATGACTGAATATAAGTATTCATGATACTGAGATATTTTGATGAAGTAGAGGGAATGATTCTTCTCTGGGTAAGTAGGATATTAATTAGAAGTCATAAATTCAGAATCTCTGGCAAAAATCTAGAGAGGAGAGAAGCTATTAGAATCAGAAAATCTCTATTTGAAAGGTGATGGAAATTGATTCTAAAAAATTGTAACTGAAATTGGACAATTCCTTGAAGATTAAGAACTTTATAGGGTTAAATTCTAGTAGAGGAGATTTAGGACTAAGCTCAACTGCTCTTTAAATGAGGCACACAAGCTTAACCAGTTGAAAGGCCTGAATTTGTATTGCAAGTTGCCATATTTCTATATTGCAATTCTTGTGTGGCAAAACATTCAGGAAGTTAACACCTATAAATATCAGACTGCGTGCAAGTTGAGTTCAGTATAAGTTTATGGAATATATATTTCAGCTAACAGATTACTGTCAAAAGAAGGTATAATTAATTATTGACCTGGATTTGCAGTTTGAATTATGGCAGAAGTCATTTACAATTGCTTTTTTTTTTGTAAAATTGACTATAACCTTTGGAGAACAAATATGGAGAGCTGAATGCAGAAATCCAGAAGTTGCTGTCAGTGATTCCCTGCTGCTCTGTAGATTGTGCTGTTTAATTTCGAGCAGATGGAAATAGGGTAGATAGTACTGAATTGATGTGAGCTTTCATTTTTATACTATTCTCTACCCATAGCAACCCTTGACAAAGGTACACTTTGAATGAAATGTAACTGGGTTTTTAAGTGTGTCAATTTGTAATTACTTTTGAATAACGTCTCTGGCTTCGGTGAACATGTTTTATATTTGCAAAATGTATTTTTATTCTCCTTTTTGTGTGATGTTTCTGTTTTATGTTTTAATCTTATGTTATAATCTTTCATTCCATTTCTTTAAATTCATAAAAATGAACAATTGAAACTGCTTCATGATTTGCTATTTGAAAGAATTCTTCATTGTGATGGTCTCCTCTATGACTTGACAGCAGAAGCCTCCTATACTTGGCACCTGAATGAAATTAATGTTGACAAAGGTGACATCCATACTGCAAAGCTCACAGGAACTTTGTGGACAACTTACAGGTTGTTCAGCTATACAGTGTGTTTCATTAATGTGAATTCTCTATAACGCGATTGACAAATTGGGGACACTATTTCTACACCGTAAACTTTGAAAGCATGTATTGGTAGTTCCAGTCCCATTAGTTTCAGTGCTGCTGTTGTTACATGATTTTTTCTGATAACAAGGGATTGCATGACAATGGAACTACCATGTTATAGCGGAACCAACTGTGCTTTGAATTCACTGGTGACTACCAACATCACTACTTTGCCGCTTTTTGCAAATTCTGAGGCTTTATTGTTTGTCATGCATAAATGCAATTATGCTTGAGGTATTCCTTATTTCTGTTCAAATATCAGTTTAAGCTATCTTGATATTCTTAGTTGTCCCTTTACATTTTGTAGTTACGTAATGAATATGGGGTGTGCAGCAAATATTTTAAGCTTGCCTGAAAGCAAGTAGGTCAGTGCTGTAAGCTGGCAATTAGTGAGAACTGAACCAACAATAGAAAGTGTCATATGCTCATTGATTATGTAAAATATAGCAGAATTCCTTCATGTTAATTCTAATGATTCTCAAAAAGACGAAAGTACTTCAGTAAGGGGCTTGCTGAGCTTGTCATTTGTGAATAAATCAAAAGGCCATCATTGCTGTAGCAGGAACTGATGAATGGAATTGCTTTGTCATTCTTTTGATAGGCCTTGCTCTTAAGCTTGCTATTAAAAATGAATGCAAACATTCTGGCATGTTTCAAGAGTTCTGCATTAGGAACACAAACAATGAAGAGTACTTGAGATTCTGGGCTAAGAGCTGCCAGACATATACAAGAGCTTCCTCTTGTCAATGGGTTCAAAATCTGCCTTGAGAGTGAATAAGCGTAATGCACTTAGTGCTGCCAAGCTCTGGTCATGCAGCTTTGAAAACAAAATTCAAATACGTAAAAGAAAGAATAAATATATTTTAATCAATATGCATACCTGAAGCTGTCATTTCTACAAAATGTGTTGGAAACTTGAACTACATTGTTCAAATGAAGTATCTTTTAAAATTTATTTTTAATAATTTCATGATTTCTGCTCCATATTCTCTTGAAGGCACTTTTGGCTCTGTTTCTTTTCAACAAGCAGGCAAGTCCCTCGACCACTCTAACAATGAAATAGGTAATTAATTTTCATGTTGGTCAGCTTGAAGTTATAAGGAAGATTCTATGATGTGAAGTGATTTTATACAATGTAAAAATGAAATTCTGATGAAAACCTTGTGAAACATGCTTTGTGTTTCTTTAGTGGAATCATCAAGCAAGTCAAACTCAAGCTTAATTTAGCTAGTGTCACAATTGGTTCTAGATCCTTTTTTGTGTTCTTAAATATGTGTTTTACCAGTTTGTGAAATACTGGGAAATAAAGCATTTTGTACATGTGTACAGTGTCTTTTGTGACTTCAGGAAGTCCCAAATTGAGCAAAGTGTTTTACAGCCAATGAGGTAATTGTTAAATACAATCAGTATTGCAGGAAGCATGGTCGCACAGTGAGGTCCCACAAGTAGCACTGAGATAATGACCAGACACTCTTTTATGATGTTATTTGAGTGATAAATATTGGCCAGCATACTGGCAATACTACAGTGCCATGAAGTAGTGCAATAGGCTCTTTTATGTCTACGTAAGAAATAAAGACACCATTTGCCCTAATATCCCATATGAAACACAGTATAGCAATCTCTTGTTATTGCACATGTGTTGGTTTAGATTCTGAGCTCCAGTCTCTTGAGTGAAGCTGTGACAGAAGTGCCACCGTTGAGCCATGGAGGATACTATTGAAGTGTGTAGTTTCTAAGGTATTTGGGATTATGACTGCTCATTTTTCACACTTTTCAATTGTTTGGGTATGTTTCATTCAAAGTTGCAGTACTTAGCATTTATGCATATTATTCTAGCATTGGTAACTGCACTTCAATTAGAACAATACCAACTCGTCGTGCTCATCACTTCCTTCAAAGGGCTTTGATATTGCTCTTTTTCAAACAAGTAGCAAGCAGATTATAGCCAACTCTGAGATGCATGAACCAGCTTTTTGTATTAGTTTCAGAATGAACTCCGTATCTACACTTCCTATGCCGGTGTAACCTGAAAAATGCCTTCTACTCGGTCAGATTTTTTTTATCTGTATAAGATATAGATGGTACCAAAGTCAACTTTAAAGAAGGAGATAGAACAAAACTCTAAAGCTATCCATTTTACGTACGAAATCCTCCAGGTTTACAGTGGTATATTAGCTATTGGATCATTGTCAGACTTGCAGAGGAGGCAATGGTAATAGTTTTTGAAGGGAGACAGAAGCTGTGCAAAGACTTGAGTGAATGGACCTAGTTGCTTTGGGGGTAATCAGCAATAACATCGAAATGTGTCAATAACCTCATGATAGATATATACATGACTGCCTGAAATCTGTTGATTTTTCCTTTTTTGAAAAAAAAATCTGCGTATTGCTCCCCCTCCCCGAATTCCTTATTGTGACCACAGCATAAAAATAATCAAATTTGTCTGATTGTTCTTTTCCATGTTTCAGGAAAGGTGAGGTTTCATTTTGTGAGTGCTCTAAATCCACCTTTCTCCAAAAGTGATGTAGGTGTCCATAATTGCAACACTCCTATTCCTCATCTCCTGAAGGATGAATTTACAAGTATTAATTATTATACTTGCATTCATCAGGCACACAATCCTTTAATGGTTTTATCAAATCTTGGAACAGGTAGATAAGCCATTGCATTATTTTGTTAAAACTGTTGTTGTTGATCTCTTTTTTTTTTAATCCAAACCAATCAAACCTGTATAATTTACTGTTTAAGATCGCTTGAAGTTGTGAATCTTTTGAGACCATGTTTAATTTTATTTTGAATGAAATACTTCATGCTTAATATATTGCTCTCTATATCTTTGCACATAGTAGGTCAGTTAGCTCCTTCAGCCTTTTTCATCCATCAATGAGGTCACTGCTAATTTGTCACCTTACCCCTCATATCAGCTATAACCGATACCAGTTGATGTTTCTGGTAAACAATTGTTTGGTCATATAGAGCTTGAATAGTGTTGAGACAGAGACAATGTTTATAAAAACTTTTATTTTGTACTTATCTGGCCAAATAAATCAAGATCTCCAATAAACTAAAAACGGGACAAATCCAACTCTGCCAACTACTGTCCCATCAGTTTATTCTCAATCTTTGGTAACATAATGGAAAGTATCATCAACACGGTTATCAAGCAGTACTTAGTTCGTGATAACTTTGTCGAGTGATGATCAGTTTGTGTTCTAGCAGGATCACATGGGTCCTGACTTCAATATAGTCTTGGTTCAAACATAGACAAAAGAGCTGATTGCCAGGGATGAGGTGAGAGATTACTCTTGACTGAGTGTGGGATCAAGGAGTCAATGGGAATCTGGAAAACTCCACTGTTTGGTGTCATATCTGACACAAAGGTTAGGGTTGTTCGAGGTCAGTCATCTCCGCTTCAGGGGATCTGTGTATGACTTTCTTGGGATAGTGTCCTGCTCCCAGACATATTCAGCTACTTAATCAGTGACCTTCCCTCTTGGAGGGTCATGTGCATACAAAATGTTCATCACCATTTGCAACTCATCAGATACTGCAGCAGACCATGTCTAAGTGCATCAAGATGTGAAAAATATCCAGATTTGGGATGGCAGTAGCAAGTATTTTCACACCATACTAATGCCAGGCAGTCATCATCTCTAACAAGAGAGAGTCTAACCATCACCATTGCTGAATCCTCTACTATCAAGATCCTGGAAATCACCATTGATCAGAAACTGAACTGGACTAACCGTATGAATGTGTAGCTACAAGGACTGGTCAGAGGTGAGGAATCCTACAATGAGTAACTCGCCACTTGACTTGACTTTCCAAAGTCTATTCACTGCTTCCCAAGGCATAAGAGAGGAGTTTGATGGAACACTCCCCACTTGCTTAAATGAGTGCAGCTCCAACAACAGTTAGGAATCTTCACACCATTCAGGACAAGGTGATCTATTTGATTGGCACCACATCAGCAAACACCCGCTCCCCACCACTGACTCTTACTAGCAGTAGCATGTCACATTGACAAGATGCACTGCAAATATTCACCAAGACTCCTTCGCTAGTACCTTCCAAACCTACAGCTGCTATCATTGAAAAAGACAAGGGCAGAGATACATGGAAGCAATCTGCAAGTCCTCCTCCGAACTGTTCACCATCCTTAGCTGGAAATATATATTTATGTTCGTTATTGCTGAGTCAAAAATCCTCCCTAACTGCACATGGGTTTAGCTAATCGAAATGGATTGTAGCAGTTCAGGAAGGCCACTCACTGCAATCATTTCAAGCTGAGCAATAAAGGCTGGCTAGCCAATAATTACCACCCTCTATGAATTAATTTTTATGAAGTGATAGAGCAACCATAACCCTCAGTGGTTGAGAATTCTATAGGTTCACTGTCCCTGCTTGAAGGTATTTGTTTTATTTCCGATCTATGTGATTGCCTAGAGTCAATGATATAAAGCATCAGTCTCTCATTGTTGGAGAATACTCTGATCCCAGAAAGTGGTGAATCTTTCTGTATTACTTCCAATATGGAGGCCAATTGTGCGCACACTACTCGCAAGTGTAGTCTCAAAGCTATATACAATTGTAACAAATTTCTTTTTTGCCTTCTAAACCATTCCGCCAGCCACTCCCCCCAACCCCATTCTTCCAATAATAGGTCAGCATTCATGTGCCTTTCTAATTGCTTTCTGTAGTTTTGTCTTCATATGTACACACTCTCTGAACATCAATGTTTAGAAGTTTCATACCTTTTTAGAAAAAAAACGCATTTCTATTTTTATGACCAAAGCGAATAGCCTATCACTTCTTTGCATTATGCTTCATTTCCCACTTTGTTTCTTAATCACTCAACCTGTCCGTACCTCTTTGGTAAGCTCTTGGTTGTCCTCCTCACAGTTTACATTCTAATTTGTTTTGTTTCATTGGCAAATTTACTATGTCTCTTTAACGTAATCCTTGCACCATTTCACTTTGCACAACCTGCCAGTTTGAAAGTACTGTTTTTCCCCTGCAGTATATCTGTTCATTAACCAGTCCTCAATCCGTATGTTAAAACATTACTCCTACTTCCATGAGTTGTTGTTTAATAATCTTTTATATGCACCTTTTCAAATGCTTTTGGAAATCTAAACACATTACATCAACTAGCTTCTCTTTATAAACAGTGCTCACTATAGCTTCTAAAATTTAGTAAATTTTGCAAGTGAGATTGATTTACTTTTCACGAAGCCTTGTTTGGTTCATTTTTACCATACAATGATTTTCTAAGTGCATTGACTTTAGTTAGGTATAATTTTTTTTTGCTAGACTTGGCTATATGACTGTCAAATTTGATATAGAATTTAATTACATTATGATGACTTAATTGTTCCTTTTACTGTACGATTAGTATTGAATGCTGCCTTATGACATCAATGCTTTCTTATGTCTGGAAATCAGAACCTCTGTCATTTTTGTTTTGAAGCAAGGCTATAATAAGGTCTGGAACTAAGTCATCCTGATGAAATTCAACTGTCTTTAGTGAACAGTTTATTGGTGATTAAAAAATGCTTGATAACATTGTTGATGATTCTATTCATCACTTTGTCAATAATTAAGAGTAGGCTGACGGGTCACTTGGCTGGATTAAATTTGTTCTGATGTTTGTAAATCAAATAGCAGGGCAATTTCTCACATTGTAGAGCAGAATAACTTTTGCTCCTTACAACTGTGGCCGTGCAAGACGAAAAATGGCCATGAAAGCAGTGGATTGCCAACTCATCAATAACTGCAGCAATGTGCCTCTAATGATTTTCTTTGGAATGTGTGTGTGATTTGACATTTAAGGCTCCTTTTGAATTTTGTTGCATGACTATGAAAATCCCATCATAACTTGCAAAGCTGACTTTTACTTCACCTGCATTGGATCTTCGGAGCTGCTACATGCTGATAAAATTTGGATGGAACACTGTTTCAGTGCTTGTGGTTGTTGGAGTTCTGTCATTTGCTCCCTGGTAAATTGTTGCAGGAGTTCCTCTGGGTCAATAAGTTTTGTTTTATCAACCTGTTCAGAGATGTTATTTCACACCCCTGAAGCAGGTGGAACTTGAACCTGGGCTTCCTGGCAGAGAGGTTGGGACTCTACCACTGAGAGACAAGAACCAGTTCCTCAGGGTAGTGTCCTAGGACCAACCATTTTCAAATGCTTCATCACTGACCTTCCCTCAATAATGAAGTCAGAAATGGGGAAGTTTTGGGCTCATGGTTAATGCTGGCTAATATTGCTGGCCTAAAAATCTAGTAAATCTCACAAGTGAGATTGTTTGATTTACTTTTCACGAAACCTCGGTTATTTCTTTGTTACCATACAATGATTTCTAAGTGCATTGACTTCAGTTAGGTACAATTTTTTTTTTTCTAGACTCGACCAAATGACTTTCAAATTTGATATAGGATTTATTTACATTATGATTTAATTGTTCCTTTTACTGTAAGATTAGTAGTTAATGCTGCCTTATGACACCAACACTTTCTTCTCATGCCTGGAATTCAGTACTCCTATCACTGTTCTCAGCCTATATCAGGGGTATGATTTGGGATTTGATATGACCACTTGTGGTTATTGCATAAATGTTTATTCTACTGTAAGTGATTATCTTATAATGAAGGATGGGAGTGAGGTTGATTTTCAGTGTATGTGTTTCCATGTAATTAAAGGTAGAAAGTGCTCATTAAACTTCTGTGTATATGCAAATGGCTGTAATACTTCAATGGAATTCTGGGAAATTTATCCAAAGCATATAGTTGTTTCTGTATATGTTATGGTTTTGTCTGATTCCTAAGTCTTTCGTGTTTTTTTCCTTTCTACAAGGTAGTGTCCAAATGCAGATCTGTATAAAGGGGCTTATATTTTGTTTAAATTTGAAAACGTAAGTGCTGAGTCAGTAGGCCCTGGCTATAAGTTTGGCTCCGATAGCATATTGTTATGAATGTCAAATCAGGCATCTGTTCTATTGGACTTAAACTCAGGTTTTTTTCTGTTCTTAAACAGTGTGTCCTCGAGCCCTTCTCCCTTTTGTCCCCATTTCCCACTTTTGCACATGCATGCCAACTCATACCACACCACCCCATGGTCCTATATACCCACTATACCAACTTAATGCTACCTCTGCCCACACCCTTCACCCTTTTGATCTTGTATGCTCTATGCCTAATATCTAATGAGTAGGACTAAAGAATATGTTGGAATTAAATAAAATTCTACATTTCTATTACAAAATTGGATTTAAAAAAAAAAGCCTTTTTGTCATGAAAGCCCATCCAATACATTTAAATCGATTCAATACTAGTGCGCAGCTGATGGTGTTGTGTCGATATTTCTGGGTTTACAATCCAAATCCGTAAGCTAACCTTCTGCGATTATGGTTTGAAATTCATGGTGGTACAAAATCTGGGGATAAATTGCTGGTTGAATTGCAACTTTGTAACTACTGTCGATTTGTCATAAAAATAAACTAGATCACCAATATTCTTTTAAGGAGGAAATCTGTTCTCCTTGCCTGTCCTGACCGACTTGTGACTCCAGACCACACAACTGTTGACTCTGAACTACCTTCAGGACAATAGCCTAGGCAGTGACCGACCCATGAAAATTTAAAGGAATCAAACATATGTTTTCAGATACAACTTACATCAGTTCGAAGAGGTTATTAAAAACATTAGCTAACTTTGTGGGATCATAAGTACAGATGTTTTATTGTTCATGGATATGTCCCTGTCCAAATGGAGTGTTAAGGGTGGAGACTCATTATGCAAATGTGAAAGGTCAGGTGACTAACACTATAAAGTTTGTGTTTTTTAATTAAACAGCAGTTGAAATTGCTAGCAAACATCATTTTCAGCTCTGGCAGTTAAATGTCTGGCTGTTTGAATAACTTGATAGCTTGCATACCTTATCTGCTCTTCAATAGTATTTTAAAAGTTCATAACTCATATGTTGGACATCAATGAAAATGGGGCTTTGGTTTTAAGCTTGCTCGCTGAGCTGGTAGGTTTGTTCTCCACCTTCTGTCCCCATGCTAGGTAACATTATCAGTGAGCCTCAGATGAAGCCCTGGTGTTTTGTGTCCTGCTTTCTATTTATGTCTCTTGGTCTGTTGTAGTCTGTTCCAGTTCTTCTGAGAGGTTGGTAAATGGGGTCCAAATCGATATGTTTGTCAATGGATTTCTGGTCTGAACTCCAGACCTCGGAATTCCCATGCGTGTCTTTGTTTAGCCTGTCCCAAGATTGATGTATTGTCCCTGTTGAACTGGTGTCCCTCTCTGTCTTTGTGTATGGATACTAGCGAAAATTGGTCAGGTCTTTTGGTGGGTAGTTGGTGCTCATGTATCCTGGTGGCTAATTTCCTGCCCGTTTTGTCCAATGTAATGATTGTTGCAGTCATTGCAGGGTAGTTTGTATATGATGTTTGTTCTGCTGGTGGTTGGGAGCTGTTTCAGTGTGGTTGTAGGTTTGTGGGCTACCATGATGATTAGGGGCAGTAGTAGTCTGGTCGTCATCTCTTTAATGTATGGCAGGGTGGCTAGAGTCTCTGGGTGTGTTGTGTCTTCAAATTTTCTCCAAAATCACAAGGGAATGGAGCTTGTTTGAACTAATTGCTGAGTTTGTGGTCCCACCAAGTATGGTTTTTCCACTTGTAAGGATCAATTCATTGCACCTCTCTGTCTCTCTCTCTCTCTCTGTCTCTCTCTCTCTCTGTCTCTCTCTCTCTCTGTCTCTCTCTGTCTCTCTGTCT
>NC_057711.1:80824651-80852231 GCF_004010195.1 Chiloscyllium plagiosum | reverse complement strand
TCTCTGTGTCTCTGTCTCTCTGTGTCTCTGTCTCTCTCTCTTTCCCTCATATATCTTTCAATCCCCATATCCACCCTATGAAACTGTGGTGATGGTCACAGTATTTAAAAAGACATAAAAGGTGCAGAAACTTTTTCTAATTTGGAAACCTGACAGTCTCATAAGAATACGTACACTTACATTCAGTGTTATGAGCTTAAAGGAACCAAATTGGGTGCGGTAGTGGAGGACCTTGCATTTCTGAATGGGATGTCCTGGATATTACTGTTTTTGCTTTGGATTTATGTAAGTAAATCAGATTCAGAAACTTAACTTGTTAGTTTTGTAGATAAATTATGGGGAAATGGTGGAGTCATAAGGAGGCAGCTGAATTTACAGGACACGTGGACAAAATTTGTAAATGGACAGAACAATGTAACAAAGTAAAAACATAAAGAGCAACTTGAATATTCCATAAATGGTGTTGAATTGCAAAATAAGTAGTTGTAGGAAACCTTGGAGTCTTGTTAGTCTTGATGCTAAACATGTCCAACCAACCAGACCAATAGCATTTGATACATAAGCAAAACAGTAGCATTTTAGTCAGGAAGTGGTGGTTAAACTGCAGAGACTGGTCAGATTACACCTTTCTATAAAGTTCAACATGCTATTTTAAGAATGATGAAGTTGATAGAAAGGTGTATAATCTGACCAGTGAATGAAACAATGAACGTTTCTGTTGACTGGACAGTCAAGTCTGGGTATTGTTACCAAGAACAAAAACTAAACTGAAAATAATAAGCTATAAGTATGAGAAAGCAGATTGTTTTAACAAGCATTGCTTAGGTTTGGAAACTGGTGTCATCTCTGTATATCATCCAGGCATAATAAAATCCATGGAAAATATTGAAAGTAACATCATGTTTTGTTTGGCAACTTAGCATTTTCAAAGAAGAGAGTGGTTTGCGTGTAGAATGACCTTCCTGCGGAAGTGATGGATGTGGACACACTTAACAATGTTTAAGAGGCAGTAATTAATTACATGAATAGGAAAGGTTTGGAGGTATGAGTCAGAAGCAGACAGGTGGGACTAGTTTAGTTTAGGATTATGTTTGGTATGGACTGGTTCCGTGCTGTGTGACTCTGACTCGATAACACTTTTATTTTGCATTAAAATTCAAAAAAAACTTCTGTTCAGTTGACCTTTCACTGTGCTCATGCTGATCAGAAAGTTGTTTCTTATTAGTAGTTTTTAATTTGGGATACTTTAAGTTACAACATGAGAAATATTTGTCACTTAATTTAATGTTTGTTTTCCCATTTGCTGGATGTTTGACAAGTTTTTAAAAAATAATCAATTGTCGTCTTTTTATCCAGACAGAAATAGCGAAACGTCTGAATACGATTTGTGCACAAGTGATTCCCTTTCTGTCTCAGGAAGTAAGTAAACTCATTGAATTGTTCAGTTGTTTAGTTGCATTTCTGTTCTGTGTTTTGGTAATGATTATTGTGAATATCTCTGTTACTGTTTTGGGAGGAGTGTTTTTTAGTGTAAGTTCTAATATAACATGATGAGTACTGTAGTTCATGTAAATTGCAAGGGGAAACTAATTTGCCAAATATTAGAACTTGCCATTTTTTTAATGCCTTTGTTTTAACTGTATTTTCCTCATTTCACATTTTTTGGTTTCAAAACTATTCACAAGGAAAAAGAATTATAGGTTTTTTCA
Source organism: Chiloscyllium plagiosum (assembly GCF_004010195.1). Taxonomy (NCBI): domain Eukaryota; kingdom Metazoa; phylum Chordata; class Chondrichthyes; order Orectolobiformes; family Hemiscylliidae; genus Chiloscyllium; species Chiloscyllium plagiosum. The sequence continues at coordinate 80,850,522 of NC_057711.1, read as the reverse complement.
CTTTTTACATCCTCATCAGTAGTCCCAAAGGAACTGATAAGAACTGAGTTCCCTAAACAAATTAGATTGTGCCAAAACTATCCCTACACATGTGTAAATGCACATGCAAGTACCTGCACACCTGTCACACATATGCACACATGCACATAACTGCATTTATGTGGTGTCATGTGCATACTGACCAATTCAACTTTGATTCCTGGTCCTGTAGAATTAATTGATCTCAACCAGGATATTAATCCATGTTACAATAACCCTTCAGTCTTGATCAATACTGTGCTGTTTGGTGGAAGTGGTGATGAAAAGAGACAACCCAGTGATTTTCTTGTTGTCTGACCACTGACTCCTGCTGGGTATTTGTTGTTATTGAACGATGGTACAGCCTAGTTCAGTTAAAAACTTCACTGACACTTATTGTTGAGGCTAACACAGACCGATAGGGCATTTAATTGAGGCTTCTCTTGCTGCATCTGTGATACTGTACTTTGGTGTATTAATGTGGGATGCTGCTTGACTTTGAATTTGGTCTCTTATGTTTTGATATATACAGTTCCTCTTTTGTACAACACCAACATAATAAATGAAACGAATTCCATCTATATTTCAGTTTTCTAAATGCAACAGGATTTATTTATGAAGAATAATAATTTAACACAAGAATTTTCTTTCTGTGAACCAGCATCAACAACAGGTGGCACAGGCTGTAGAGCGTGCAAAACAAGTGACCATGGCAGAGTTGAACAGCATCATCGGGGTACGTGGGCTTCCCAGTCTGCCTCTTACAGTGTGTATACTATCTTTTCACTTACTTTTATTTATATATTGTATGCTGGTGCTTTAGGGTAATATACTTAGTATATTTTATTTTCTATTCCATAAAATAATGTTGTCTTTGATACTAAGTGAAAATCTGTAATTAATCTTTGGTAATTATAGTTTCTAATAGATAGTAAAATTTAGCCAGTCAATTTGCTTGTTGATCAAGGCATTTCTTGTGTCTCATACTGTGTCTTTGTAACTAAAACATTCTGACGCAATGGTCAATTTTGCACAATTTTTATGAAATGAGTCCTGTCAGTATTGGTGCTTCTGATTTTATTCTCCTTCCCTCTATCACGTTAGCCATGAGAATGGATTTTGTAAATTTTGATACTTTCGAAGTTGCTGAAACAACCCACTTCTATTTTAATTTGCTTCATGCATGAGAGGATTTGGCAAATTCAAGTTACTCATTTATCAATTTATGCTAATTGCCTGTGTGAAGATGCCCTGCTGGTTTTTATAGTTCTCTGAGGCACTTTGTAATGATAATTAGACATGCCATTGTAAGGATTAACACTGGCAAAGACCAATGACATCTTTAGACAAAGAGACTAGTTAATCCATCTGGACTCAAAATTACATTCCAACTGAAGATTGAAAAATAAAGGCGGTGGATTAGTGCTGATAAATGAATTGTGTATTGCTTGAAAAGTTTTCTTTCATCATTTCTCAATTATAGATCTACAGTTAGATTGCCTCTGGTAAAGTATTGGCAGTCAATTAGATGAGAGAAACTGACGGGTGACCTTCATTTTATTTTTAGTGATTTTGTTCTAAAACAATGTCAATGACATTTAGGAATACATTTTTCATGCCGTTTTAGCTGTACATTACTATTGAGATTTTCAGTAAGTTATAACCTTCACACACATTCCTTCTAACTTCTAACCCTTCTGCCTCTCCCATGCTCTCTTCCCTTTTATCTTCATCACCATCTCTAGTCCCCACTTCCCTGCATCTCTCTCAATTTATTTTAGTCTTATCATATTGGAACTGCAAAACATTTGTTTGGGCTGTACAACAATTGCTCCAAGCTCTCTTTTATCCCCACTGAAGACATAAACTCCACAATAAGAAATAATTTATATTTGTGTCCTATGATTTCTAAGCAATATCATGCTCTTAAAGAAATGGACAGGGGAGTTTTGAATGAGCTGAGGTTTAGAGGTGGAATAACATACTTTGTATGGAAAGCTTATGAGCTAGGAAGCTCTGTTTGGATCTAACAGGATTTTGTTTGCAAACTGTGTGGTTATGCCTGAGGTAACCATGGAGAGGAAGTAGTTGGTAACCAGCTCATGAAGTTTCTAATGGGGACCAGAGATGCTGGCTTTGATTTTCCTAATACTTTGTCATTGGACGTCACTGTTTATTCATAACTTTCATGCCTGACAATCAAGTTAAGAGCATATGCACCATTCTGCTGGATTTTACTGTTAATGTGCACTGGTACAGAAGCGGGAAAATCTCGCTAATGTTTCTTTCCTGTTTTCATGGTATACAAATCATTAAAGAAACTGATGTTCTATGAATCACTTTACCTCGTCGTATTTTAAAAATTAAAAATGGACACAGTGTAACTTCAAAATTGTATAAATTGGCAAGAGTATTTTTTTTTTAAAATGTTGCTTGTGCTCACTCATAATGTACTTAGTAATTTACTCATTTTAGTGTTGTGCCAAATTTTGGAAAAGCCAATTCATGCAGACCTCTCTGGGTTTGGTCTTAAGTTAGAAAAGTGACATTGCTTGCTAAACTAAATCAATAATTTCCAAACAATTTCTGATATTGTCCCCTAACTAAGCAATATAGCTTAATCTGTTCCATTCTGTCGTTTGTGTTCTGTCAAAAATTAAATGGCTATTTTTATAATTATTCTGTGTGCTGCAATTCAATTTGTGCCCTAACTTGTGCATCATTTTTGCTTAAAGAGGAACTGGTGCACCCTGACAAACCAGAACAGCATAAAATTGGGTTGACAAATCTCAGGACCTTTTTGCTCTGTCACTGAACATGCAATGTGTCAACCTGTCTCCTAAGGGGAAACAGACAGCAGAAGTCTATCTATTTGTAATAGCAGCAGCTGCAGTGCAAATAAATGCTGATCCATTTTATGGCAGCTGCCTGCATCACAAAGGGACATGACCTAGTGTAAAGGACAATGAGGATTATCCACTAAAAAACACTCTTAATTATATTAAGAATAACTGAAAAAGAAAAGTCCTAGTGAGGTTCATTTCTAGGAAAGACCTAAGTGTTTTGTAGATTAGCAGAGAATCTAAGTTCCTGCATTATGTTTCGTTTTAGACTGATTTCATTTATCCCTCTTCGCAAAGTGTACATTTTGTTGGTTGCTATTAATGGTAATCACCTTGATTAGCAATGCTCATGATGTGTCCATTTTCTTCCTCTCATTGTGCAGACAAATCTATAAAAATGTTAATAGAATTTAGCTAGCATTGATATGTACAATTAGGTATCTGGTACTTCATGAAGAAAAGATTTCATACAATTAGATTTGACTAGAGAATCAAGAGGTGTTGGATCATTTTTATCTGCCTTCCACCCAACCATTGACCTATTTCCCTCACTTGTATTAGCATCCACTGTCTGTATTATGATGAGATTCAGTGAACAGAGTTAACTTCTTGAAGGTGCATTCTGTAGTAATTGGTCAATTTCATGATCTATTAATAATCAGACTGAGCTAAGTGGCTGTCGTGACATTTACATGTTTATATATAAAAATAATGAAAAGTGGCTTTAAGTATCCTCCCAACAATGCTTAATGATGCAGGGGCATGGTCTATGGGAAGGGATGAAGCAAAAGAAAGGACAAAGGTAAATTGAAGTTCAATTGATTGTAGTTTTTGACTTACTCCGGTTTCAATGCAAGATGAAATAAATTTGACTTGTTTAATAGGGTTACCAACTAGACTGCTTGAAATGCGTTTAAGAGGATAGTGTTTAAGAGGATAGATGATGTTTAATGGTGAGTCATTGTAACTGCTGTGAAGAGGTTCACGACCTGTAAAAGTTTGACAGCCGTAACCTCGGAAGTCAAGATTTTGTATGTCCTATTCTAATCATATTTCAAATTGTAATTTTTGACTTAAAAGTGAAAATAATTATTCCCGTTTCCAAAATTAGAATTGATAGAATGCTACTTAAATAAAGGATTTATTGTGCTTTACTTGTTATGAATAGTTTGCTGATCAAGAAAGCATATTCTTAAACTGAGTGTGTTTCCAATACAGGTGATAGGAACCACCAGAAATTAAGGCCAAGGTGATCTATCTGCACATGTGAAATCATGCCTTTGGTGTAAACGCTGTCTTGATTGCATTTGAAACCTTCCAAAGTAGCAAACTTTGAATAATTGTGGTCTTGTTCAAATCCAGCATGCAATAATTTCTCTCCTGTTCACTGTAACTAAAGTTCTAAAATCACTTTACTTCAAGCAATATACTTTGGAACTTAGCATGAATTACTTTTTGGCTGTTGGTTCACACACTAATTCAAAGAAACACAAATAGTTTGTTTGACTCCTTTAGAATGATTAGTAAGTTTTTGAGTTGTACTTTAAATACTAAGCTGTAAATTCTATCCATTCTCCTGGTGCCTAGTTGAATCCATTTCTTTATTTTTTTTCCCTCCTTTGCCTCCTTTCCAGTCTCTTGTTTGGTGATGCAGCCTCAATCATATGAAAATATACAATAAAATGGAAGAATTTGATTAAATGTGATGGTCAGGTTCAGTTAATGCATCTCTGCTTATCAGGAACCTGCAAACATGACCTTCTAAGATTTCGCTCCAAAGGCATTCAGCACTAAAATAGAAATGTTGGTTTTCAGATTTTTTGTATTGAGATTGACAAAGTTTTAAAATTAATTTTTGGGGGCCCATGGGTAACACTGAAAAGACATATGATTTTCTGGTTGCGATGAAAGGATCAAATCCTCACAAGGACATTATTGTATAAGGTAATGATTTAGGAAAGGTTAACAGTGGAGACCGCATTAAGCCTTAATCAATCTTATGCCACATTGTCTTGGGTGGGGAAAGGTAGAACATGTTAGGATCTCGTGGAGTAAAGACCTATATTCACAGGTCGTCTCATGATCTTGGTGATAATATTTATCTGAAAATTGTAAATTGTACCTGACTGTTATTACATAATAAATTACGTCTTTGTTAATACAAGACCCTCTTCTTGTTAACATTCAGTTGATGGCAGTGAACTATCCCAACCAGATGTTACCAATGGTTGGTATTGCAAACTAAAATATGACACAATGATCAGCGGTATGCATCATTGACTAATATGGCATAATTACCAGCAGTGAGGATAGGAATTTGATTTGGGTGTAGAGAATGAATTATGACTAACACAGAAGGACTTTAAATTTACAGCTTTAAGAACTACTCACTCAGCCAATCAAAGAAACTGCTGAACAGCTTCAGAGAAAATCCTGAAAATATTAGTAAGGGAACAAGAGCACTTAATGATTAAAAGCCTTTTACTTCTCATCCTGGTAAGGAGGGTAGAAGCAAGTGTGAGCAAGAAATTAGACCCCGTTGCTAATTACAGATCTGTTAGGTGGTGAGAATTAGGAAGAGCAGTCTAGATCAGAGGTTCAGTGACCACATATTGAAGGTGAGTAAAGATAAAAATTCCTGTTGGGCAAAGGAATATTTTTGGTTGTGGTTCAGAATAGTTAGTCTTCAATGTTAATGTGGTGGAGCCACCAGCATTAGGGGTTAGATTAGATTCCCTACAGTATGGAAAAAGGTCCTTTGGCCCAACAAGTCCACACCGACCCTCCAAAGAGTAGCCCACCCAGACCCATTTTCCTACCCTATATCTAGCCCTGACTAATGCACCTAACACTATGGGCAATTTAGTATGACCAATTCACCTGACCTGCTGTACATCTTTGGATTGTGGGAAGTAGCAAGAGCACCCGGAGGAAACCCAAGCAGATGCTTGGCGAATGTGCAAACCCCACATAGACAGTTGCCCGAGACGGGAATCGAACAGAGTCCCTGGTGTTCTGAGGCAGCAGTGCTAACCACTGAGCCACCGTGCTACCCTAAATCCATTGGACAGAACATAAAAACAATGTATTTGACTCGTACCGTGCCAAGACGATACCCAATGCACTACTCGAGGAAATTAATTATCAAGCCGACTTGAGTTTGATGGAACCGTATGAGAATGGACAGCTCATTAATTTTATGTTTGAGTGTCACTATCTTGTTAGATGTAATACCATTGGAAGAAATAGAAGTTCGAGCCTACAGAGATGAAATTGCTCTCGAGATTAAATATATTCTACAAGCGACACTGCAACACAAAAGGCATAAGATATGTATGTAATAGATAAGTAGAGAATGTATATGTAAGAGATAAGAAATTTTACACATGTATTGACTTCAGCATTTGCATGTTACTACAAGAGATTGACTGACTGGTTACAATAGACAGTGAACAGGTCAAAAGAAAGTAACTTGTGTCAATTTGTTCAAAGATACACTAACTAGATCCAAGAGCAAGTTGGTGAACAACGGTTAGAAGATTTCATTGGGTTGCCTTGACTGATGGCAAGTCCAAGGAGAAGAGACAATCTATTGAGATTAGCTGGAAGGCATAAGAAACATGCTTCATATGGGTGAGAAGAACTAATGGCCAGTAAGCCAAAATAGGCTCAAGTAAATTTGTTGAGAACAAAATCTGAGAATTCTCTGCTCTTTTTGTATTGTGTTGAAGGATTGCCAGACCAAATATCCAGTGAGTTGGGTGAGGACTTTAAGCACTGATAGCATTTCACAATTCTGGGTAATTTGCTATTCTAGATGGCTGGTTATCCTCGTTTTGCTTTCGGAAAATATCTTGCAAAGGATGCACCAAGGACATTTTAGGGATCGGCAGTTGTATGTCCAGTTCAGTTAGTGGTATGGTGCCCAGAGATCTCAACAGAGATTGAACATTGGAAAATGGTCCTGTCATCACTGAGGAAAACAGCATAGTTTGCAAATCAGAATGAGCAGTACAATTCACTTAATCAATCTTTAACCGAAATTCTTCACAAACCAACACAGCTGGTGAACAATGAGTAATAGCAGGCTTGAATTTGATGCAAGATGATCAAGCTACACTGATTCAAGAAGAATATTTCAATTCTTTTCCTTCTAAGGAAGAATTATCAGTAGAAGAGCCAGGTTAGCAGCTATTTTCAAAGAGCATGACTGAGGAAGTGAACATGTTAGGTTCAACAGTAAGACAACCAATGGGCAAATTAAGATGTTTAACTGATTTACAAGTTGAAGTGAAGAGTTTACACATTACAATACAGGGATTTCTGCAGTTTGGGATTAAAGATTTACCTGCACAGATGGAAGACAGGCTGCATGTTACTTCCTGGATGTCAACACTGTGTTGGGATGATTAACATTCACAGGTTTAGGACATGGTCAAGAAAAAAAACTACCTACCACAGTGATAGAGGATTTGCCTGACTCAAAAATGGGATACCGTATAAAAGAAAATACTTACTTCAACAGAACTGCCATATTCCATAAGGAAATAATGAGTTTTAAGGTTCCCCCAGATGATGTAATGGGGAAATGGCCTGATCGTTCAGGGAAGAGTTCTGCAGAAAAATTAATTCTGGACATTAAGGGCTTTCCATGTAAGGTAATTGGCTACCTATTTAAGTGTAGGACAAAGAACACATCTAAGGTCAACTCTCTTCAAGTCAAAGACCCATCAAGTTTTCAGTCCAAAGAGGACATTCTGAAAGATTTGCAACATTTGCAGACTGCCTGACATTGTGTAGTCAGATGTTTTAGATATTTGTGAGTTTAATTTATATAAATGAATTATAAATGTTGACTATGGTGGATTGCAGGGAGACAAAACTTGGCAGAAGGGTGGAGGTGGAGTGGAGTTTTTAATAAAAGATCATTGTTCTGAAAGTGTTATTAAGCTCCAATCAATCTAGTCATTCTGGCTTAATTGAAGATAAAGTCGTCATCTTGGTATCTCATTGAGTAAAGACCTATAACCACCTGTATTGTTAGCAGCAATCTTTATTTCACTAATGTGATTAGTAGAAGACTGTATAATGCAATAAACTACATAAGCTCTACCTTTATTTAAGATCAGTGTGTCTCGTTAAAAATAAGTTTGTGGCAGCAAACTGCCCAAACACAAGTTGCCAGTGTTGATTTATTATCCTAAAATCAAGTACTGCAGTCAGCAAAGCAGATTCTCTGTTTTTCAGTGACTCCTTCAGGAGTCAATTAAGCTTCTTAGACAGAGCCTTCCAAACTTGCAACCTGCATGACTTAGAAGGACAAGACCAGCTGATACATGGGAACATCTCCATTTGCAAATTCTCCTTCAAGTCATACATCATCCTAGCGAGGAACTGTATTCCTGTTCCTTCAACGTTGCTGGGTCAATATCGTAGATCTCCCTCCCTAATAACACTGTGGGTCTACCTGCACCAAATGCATTAGTTCAAGAAGGCAGCTCACCTCCACCTTAAGTACAATTTTAGCCATGCAATAATTGCTGGCCTATTAATTTATTTAAAAATGGCTTCTACAATTCGGTAGTTTCATAGCTATTTTCTGTAAACAGGCTACAATTTACCAGATATAATTTGAGTTTTACAATTTATAACACAGAAATTGGATTCAGACAATCAGGATTGTTATTGAGCAACCTAGTTATTGCCAAATCTGTAGTGCATTAGGTGGAGAAAAAAAATTTCCTCAAAGAATTGAAAGCCCATTTAATTCAAAATTTAATATTTGAATTTTTTTTCCAAAAATTGTTCCTTTGAATCACTCTCGACAAAATAAATTGCATTAAACTTACTCTCGAGTTGCCATCAGCTATGAGATATTTCCATCTTGGCATCTAACAACTCTAATGCCTTGAGTGTGAAATAAAACTGAGAATAAACTGTCATTTTGAGTTGGTGTTGCAAAATCACTTCCTAAATACTTCCACAGGACAAACAACAATAGTCTTTTTTATTATTAATCTCCAACCAGTTGTTTACGGCAGACTGTGATAGGAAATTCAACGCATCCTAATCTTATGCTATTTGGAAATGTAAACAGAAACTTGCTAGCTCTCTTGAATATTTGAAATCTAATTAGTGTGAACCGATATTTAATTCTGCGTCCCTCAAAACTTGAATGCTGGTTGGACAGAATTAATCCTATTATCCACAATTCTATTGGGGAGACAGATCAGCCTGATGCACTTGCTGTTTGCAATGTAAAGTTCAATTCTCTTTCCTGAGTTCTAGTACTGAGGAGTTATATGTCCACGTTCTAGCTATTTTTATAAAGCCTGTTGTTAATTGCTGTCAGTTCAGCTTGCTGTACATGCATCACTGCTTCTTTCAAAGAAATTGGACACAACACTTGAGTAGTGAGCAATAGTAGTAATTGGTAAGAGGACAAAGTTGTTACTTGGGTTGTAGTGAACATAGTTCTAAATGGCATATGTCCAGTTTTTAATTAAGTGCTAATAAGCATGCTTGGTGGACCATAGTGCATACATCGACTTGCTTTGTTTATTTTCTTTCCTGGCTTGCAGCCGAGCATTAAAGTTCTCAATTATTTTGGGCATGAAGCAAATTTATATTAACTTGTTTAAGGAAACCTGTTACTGTGGAGTGGTGTTTGATGTTCTAGTATAGCTTTTTTGTTAATTAACTCATTAATTAACTCATAACAGTTCCCTATCATTTAGATATTGCCTTAAATTCAGCTGTTGAAAATGTGTTGCTGAAAAAGCGCAGCAGGTCAGGCAGCATCCAAGGAGCAGGAGAATCGACGTTTCGGGCATAAGCCCTTCTTCAGGAAATTCAGCTGTATTTTGGAAGTCATATACATTGCAATAAAATTTAAATACTTAGTTAGGATGCTTCTCAATCTTTCACCAGTCTGCATTAATGGACTGTGTTACTATCATGTACTATGCATTACTTTGTATAGCTAAATTGTTTATATGAGGAAATCTCTCAACTTCACATTTAACTACCTGTTGTGACCTGTTCTTGTACTGAGCACTGCATGTAATTGGATATAGTTTCTGTTGCAGGCACAGTCAGTGACTTGGGACCAAATTGTACCTGTTTCGAAAAGTGTACCTGCCTTCCACTCTCTTTTTGCATACGAGCAATCATAATATCTGCCATGACCCTGCAAAAACCAGACATAAAATATTCTTTTTTTAAAATGGTAACTAGGAAAAATTTGATAATGGCTGGCAATGGATTTAAAATGAACAAAATAAGCATTTTAAGCTGTATCTAAGCATTGCCTGGGTAATCTTATTTGAAATAATTGAAAACAAAAAAGTAAAAAGTGTTTTCTGGTTGGACTGTGATATGTTGGGGAGTTCTTTAGCAAATCAAACAAAAAAAACTTCCAAACCTGACCTGTCAATGCAGTTGTGTCCATTTCCGTTTTGGAGCTTTAGTGAAAGCTTGCAAATGAGTGTGTAGTGTTAATGTCAAAACCTGGTGTGAATTATTTCTGTCCTGAATAGTAGTCAGTCAGGAAATTTGGTCATTGGTCTCATTGGGATTCTATACATTTATATATTTTGTGCTGACTTATGGAACAGTGGGATACAATGATCAGTTTACGGAAAGTCATAACAAACGTTTGGGGCTTGCTGCTGGCATCTTTTGCAAGGGGATAATGTATGAATGGATGTGCAGTCGCTGCATATGGTGAGGCTTGAACAAGGTTAGATACCAGGTTCCTCAATCTAAGATGAAGTCAGAAATTACACAACACCAGGTTATAGTCCAGCACGTTTATTTGAATTCTCAAGTCTTATTCGTCGAGTGAAGGAGCAGTGCTATGAAAGCTTGCGTTCAAATAAACCTGTTGGACTATAATCTGGTGTCTTGTGACTTCTGACGTTGTCCACCCCAGTTCGTCACTGGCACCTCCACATCAGAAAATAAGATGGAAACCGCTAAAACCATTCTGCTGTTGGAACAGACATCCCTGATGGATTTAGAGGAAGTAACAAAAGCTAGACTGCTGGAATTGGCAAATGAATTCAAAGTAGAATTGTCTGCCAAAGTTCAGAAGGGAGAGATAATTGAAGTATTGGCAAATTTTATGGGATTGTTGGAAAACCAGGAGGGACTAGATTCACCAAGTGATGAGTCACTTGTGATGGAAATGATTCAATTATTAAAGCAGAGAAAAAGAGAAAGCAGTTCAAAATAGAAAAGGAACAAGCTTTTGAATAAAATAACGAAAAAGGAAACTATATGAGAAAATATAAAACTGAGTTTCAGAGAGAAAAGGAATAAGAGGAAAATGATGAATGTCATCTTACAATTCGAACGAAAAAGATGCTAGATTCTTACAAAGGCTGAAATGATGAAGACTTTAGTCATAATACAAAGTCCAGTAGAGGGACAGGATGTCAAAGCATTCTGCCTGTCATTTGTGAAAATAGCAAAAGAAATGAAGTGGCTAAAGGAAAGCTGGATGGTGCCCAGTGCAAAGCTATTTTTCAGGTAAAGCACATGAAGTCTATGCATCACTGTCAGAAAAGATTGCTATGGACGATGACACTGTAGAAAGGCAACTCGGTTTGTATGAGTTGGTTCCTGAAGTGCACAAGTAAAAGGTTAGAAGTCTGAGGAAGAAAGCTGAATGAACATATATCAAATTTAAAACGGTAAACCAAAGTAATTTTGAAGCTCTCCGACATTAAAATCTCACCTATTTTTGCAGTTAGAACACGTTGAGGACTAAGGGTTGCAACTGCTAAATAAGCAGCAACTAAATAAATGGCTGACATAAAACTAAACTGCTTTTCAGTTGCCGTCATAAATTTGAAGGATAAAGGATGCAAGAATGAAATGAAGACTAGTGGCCAGGATAAGAAAGACAAGTCTATGAATGCCCAAAATCCTCTCAGCTCAGAAGAATAGGTGCTGAGAGTGGAGGTGAAAATTGAATGCCTAAAGATTTCTGTTGTGATACTGTCAGGCACCTTCACATAGAATGCTAGGTGTTGAGTGGGAATTCTGTGGGTATTTTGCGGTTGTTAGTGAGCTTTTTAAACTCATTCTTGGAATGAGGGCATCGCTGGCTAAGCCAGCATTTATTGTCCACCCCAGACAACAGTTAAGAGTTAACTACATTGCTGTGGCTCTGGAGTCACATGTAGTATAGACTGGGTAAGAATAACAGTTCCCTATCCTCAAGGGCATTAGTGAACTGTTTTGTTTTCCCCAACAATCGACAATGGATTCATGATTATCATTAGACTCTTTATTCAGATTTTTATTGAATTCAAATTTCACCATCTGCTGAGGCAGGATTTGAACCCAGGTTCCCAGAATGTTACCTCAGTCTGGGTTAACTGTCCAGCAATAATATTAGGTTGTCACTTCCCTTAGTCCTAATAATAAACTCGAGGAAAATACCATCAATCAAATTGTAGCTTTAATTACAGCCAGAAAGTTAGAGGTAAGTATTACCATGAGTGCAGGAGAGATTAATAAGTTAGATGAATGAGTTAAAGAAGGAGAGAGAGGCCTTTTTTCTTCAAATGATACAGTCAAACCATAACTCTATTCAGAGATTCTCAAGCTCTCTCGCTGGAGAGGGATATATTTTCCTTCCAGAGAATGGCATTCATTGGCGGAGCTTTGATAAACTGGCTAAGTGGAGAGATGCCCCGTTCCATTGTAAAATAAAATGCAATTGAAGTGTAGCTTGTTGTCCAGAACAATGAAAGGAGGAGTTGTTATGGGCCGTGCAGTGGCTTAATGGTTAGCACTGCTGCCTCACAGGATCCCAGGTTCGGTTCCAGTCTCAGGCAACTGTCTGTGTGGAGTTTGCACGTTCTCCCTTTGTCTGCGTGGGTTTCCTCTGGGTGCTCCGGTTTCCTCCTACAATCCAAAGATGTGCAGCTTGGGTGAATTGGCCATGCTAAGTTGTCCATAGTGTTAGGTGCATTAGTCAGAGGGAGGCAGCTTACTCTTCGGAGGGTCGGTGCAGACTTGTTGGGCAGGGCCTGTTCCCACACTGTAGGGAATCTAATCTAATCAAATAACTTAGGAATGGAGTTGACTTCATATCTGTAATGATTTGGTGATAGTTCAACTGTAATCATGAAAGCCCAAATGGGGTTAAAGTGACAGAACAATTACAGGAATAGGTTCTTGGTACTACTTGATCACATGGTGACCAAACCAACCCTAACCGTCATTCATTTATAGAGATCAAAGTTATGCCAAAAATAGGGGAGCTAAAACTTTCTTTAAGAATGTGGATAATTCAAAGGAAGTGCTTAATAGCATAGAAAATGGATCCAAAGTTAAATAAGTTAATAATCTGATGAGGAAATGGACACACCCTCAAATACCTGTGTATGAAGAAACAACACTTACTCATCAGAGAGAGATACCACCCAAATACTGTAAGAGTTACTGCAAGTAGCGCGTGAAAATCCTATGCAGGGCATATTGGAATATAGAAAACCCAAGCATTGATACCTGGCAAACTTAAACTTCCAATTAACAGTGTAATCTCATACCAAAGTTCTGAGATTATGCCTTCAATTCTTTAAGTAATGAATGAGCAAGTTTGGTTATAAAACTGTTGAAGTCTACTGTCTGTCATTTACAAACATGATGCGCTTTGGAAAGATACCATCCGGTCTCAAAAATCACGATTAAGGTATATTGTCATGGATGCCGACACGATTAGGTCAAAGGACTAGATTTCTTACTCATTGCTACCAGAGATACCCCAAATGAATTTTCTGGGTTTGGCACATTTGAATTGATCTGTATCCATGAGATGAGAGAATTGATCTGTATCCATTAAAGCTGTTTAAGAAGACTTTTTAAGGCGATAAGAGGAATTCTGACTGTTAGATTACATGTGTGTTTCTAGAGAGATTGGCAGGAGCATCTAAAATGGCACAAGAGCATTTGGAAAAGGCACAAACACACTGAAAGAATGGGCAGACAAACCTGCATATATAGAATTTCAAATAGGAGAAAAAGTGTTAGTATTATTACATTTTAATAAGATTAGTCTCTGAAGATGAAATTCAGTGCTACGTGCAAATTGATTAGGAGAATTATACCAATGACTTACCTAGTAAATATTCATGATAGCAGGAAGAAAAATCTGTTATGTCATGGTGAATATGTTAAAATGATCTCATCACAGGGAGAAAGATGAGAAAGAGCAAGTATGCCAGGTGGTAAGAGTACAGGACTATGACAGATTCACAAAGAGTAAGGTTGGAGGAGAGGTAAACCATTCATAATAGAAACTTCCAAAAATTTGACTACTTAATGTTGAAATACTGGGACAGTTAAATAACATATATGGAGAAAAGACAACAGGAAGACCCAGTAAGGTTACTTATGAAATTCAAGAAAATCTGTGTAGTTACACTGGATATACTGTATTGGCCAGATGTGATGTGAATGTTGACAAAGCAGTACTGATGAAATTTCTCTATTATTTTTGAATGAAAATAGAGATTCAATATGTGCTGGAAAATCCTTTGATGAAGATCACTGTTATTGGTTCCTAAACTGGATGTGTTCACTAGATATTAAGTACAAGAGATTGGAGAAAAGTAAATGCAGTAACAAAATCAAATTAATTCCCAATTCCTCAGTGAGAAGGTTATATTGATAAGGTTGGCACTGCTTCATTCCTTTCTAAGATTAATCGATTTAAAGGGTACTGACAGGTATCAATAACTTCAAACGCTAAGAAGATTTCAGACTTTGATATAATCCATTTGTTTTACCAATTTTGAGTGATGCATTTGGGTCTAACAATCTCCAGCTATGTTTCAAAGACTTGTGAATTAGGTTGTAGCTAAAGTACCTAGCTATATAGTTTATTTAGATGATATTGTAATGGGAACTTTCTCACTAACAGCACTGTGGGTACACTTGCACTGAATTAACTGCAGCACATTCTAAAGGGCAACTAGGGATGGGCAATAAATGCTGACCCAGCAAGCAACATCCATGCCTGATGAATAAATAACAATTTAAAAAAAAACACACTAACACTTGGGGCGAAAAGTAAAGCAACTAGAAGACTTGTATGTAATTAAACTTATCTGGCTGTGTAATAAATCGCACCAAGTGAGTTCACAAAATTGGGGTTAATTTTCCTAAACATGCCTGTGCCCTGAGATAAGTATTGAAAGCTTTGATGGAATTCCCCATTCCTAAAATTAAATAGAAAATCATGATATTTCTGGGAATGTGTAGGTTGTATCAGAAATTTGTGTCTAACTTTAGCACAACAGCTGGATCTTAACAGATTTGTTATGGAAACAAGCAATGATAGTATGATCAGCAGAGTGCCAGAAAACCTTTGAGAAGCTTTGGGAATTCTAATCCTAATAAATGAACTGGCATTAGTACAACGTGGAAACGACATGTTATTCCTGAAAAGTCGCCTCCTTAATATCTCGGGGCTGTGCCAAAATTGGGAGAGCTGTCTCACAGACTAGTCAAACAGCAGCCTGACAATTGTCTGAGAGTCTGTGGGTATGACTATCTCTCAGACAGCGCAATCACCATTCTTGGATATGTCCTGTACCAATGGCAGGACAGACTCAGCAAAGGTGGAGGCACGGTGGTATACAGTCAGGAGGGAGTTGCCCTTAGAGTCCTCAACATTGACTGTGGACTTCATGATGTTTTATAGCATCAAGATAAACATGGGCAAGGAAACCTGTTGATTACCATATACTGTACTCCCTTGTCAGATAAGTTAGTACACCTCCATGTTGAACAACAGTTGGAGGAAGCACTGAGGGTGGCAAGGGCATAAAATGTACTCTGGGTAGGGGATCTCAATGTCCACCATCAAGTGTGGCTCAGCGACAGCACTACTGATCAAGTTAGTCGGGCCCTAAAGGATGTAGCTGCGAGTCTGGGTCTGCGGCAGGTGGTGAGGGAAGAGGGCAATACATACTTGATCTCTTCCTTACCAGTTTGCTGGCTGCAAATGCATTTGTCCATGATAATATCAGTAAGAGTGACCACTGTACAGTTCTTATACAGACAAAGATCTGCCTTCACATTGAGAATATACACTGATGTGTTATGTGGCACTGTTACCATGCTAGTTGGGGAGGCTTTGAATAGATCTAGCAACCATTCGGCACTGTGGGCCATCTGCAGCAGAATTGTACTTCGCAATCTGCAACCTCATGGTCTGGCATATTCCCTACTCAACCATTACCACCTAGCCAGGCATTTTTGAAACATACATTTTCATTTGCAAGTTAAAAATTGATCTATTGGATCAGATACATGTATCAAAAGATCATTTGTCTCATGTTACTGCACTGACTACAGTTTTACACTTTCCACATTACCTAACCAGACACTTTACATTGCATTGGAGATTCATTTTTTAAAAATAGCACTCTAAAACTACTTCTGTTGCATCTCTTATTTTGCAGACCATCATCAGCAAGCCACATACAAACATTTATGTTAGTAAATTTTATTTGTTATATTAATATGGAATTTGAGATGAGGATGATTTATAGATACCATTTCAAGTGTAATGTTTAATTCAGAGTTTGAAGTTTGTAATCAGAATAGAATTAGTGAGAGTAAATGTTTGGCCACTTCAAGAGTAAAGTATATCTAATATAGACTTAAAAGGCCTGGTGCAACCTTTGCATCTAATCTGTGTGGTTGTTTATCGCTTGTGTGTGTTTGTATCTGTGCAAGATTACAACTCAATCAAAGTGGACAATGGTTATATGTAAATGTTAAACTATCATGGCTAAGCACATAGAATGGTACCGTTTTTGTTAACTGCACTTGCTATTAGTTGCTATAGTATTTTTTACTGCAAATGTTACTTGTCTTTTGTTTGTGTAAAGAGCTCCTCACTGAAATTAACCATGCTTTGTTTCATTTCTTCCCTCCATCTTGATTTCCTGACAAACCCGTGGTGGTCTTAATATGGACAGCAACAGCAACTACAGGCTCAACATCTTTCTCATGGTCATGGACCTCCTGTGCCTCTCACTCCTCACCCTTCAGGACTTCAGCCTCCATCAATCCCCTCACTTGGTAGCAGTGCAGGCCTTTTGACTCTATCAAGTGTTTTGGGTGGACAGCCCCACCTTTCTATGAAAGATGATAAGAAGCACCATGAATCAGACCATCACAGAGGTGAGAAGCAAGGCAGGCCTGATTAGAAACTTTTTGAGAATTTCAGTCCATCACCGCTACATTGTTTTTTGGTTTCAAAATCGACACAGATGCAAAAAAAGTATAGTTAACCAATTGCTGAAACAATCAGTTTTTGTTTCTATCCAAGATTTAAACTTAATTTTGTCATCTTCTGAATTTTATGGTTTTCTGTGATATGTTATGGTGAAAAAGCTATTATAACAAGACACTGCAGATGCTAGTGATCTGAAATAGAAGTAGAGTGCTGGAAAACCTCAGGAGGTCTGGCAGCATCTTTGGGGAAACTGTTAACTTTTTGAGTCCAATGACTCTTCAAATCACTGCTGAAGAAGAATCATATTGGATTTGAAATGTTAACTGCTTATTTCTTTCTCCACAGATGGGGCCAGACCTACTCAGTTTTATCCAGCACTGATACAAATGTGACTATTTTGTTGGCAGTCTACATTAAAATGAACAGTATTGAAGCATTACCTTGTGGAGCATTATCCACATTTAAAGAAAATGGAAGAAGACTTCCTCCTTTCGTGGGAGATGAAAGCACAGTTACGACATTTTTGGGCTTTTCTCCAAACTTGCTTCTTAATGTCATTTCTGCTATCCCAGTTTCATGTCACAAATGTTATAATTACATGAAGTAAAGGTATTATATTCCACAACATTCATGGCAATTATAATCTTTACTATCTGTAGACTGATCTTCGGTTTCTTTGCTGATTACTCCTGAGTGCTTGTTAATGATAGCAAATGCTCAGCAAATGAATAAAGGTCCAAGTCCACAAGTAAATAAGCAGACATAGCATATAAAGTGGTAATACCTGAAAGAGATCAATCCCTTTTTATCACATCATTACAGTGCTTATAGCTCCATTTAAATCGATTCACTGGTGGAGAGGTGGGGGAAGGCTTTTTGTTTGTAGTCTTTGAGAATGAAGGCATCAACAAGTAATGGTGTTTGAATTAGATAGAAGTAATACAGTGTTGCTTATTCCTCTGCCATTTATTCGCTGCCTATTTTTGTTTAACTGATAATTCCTCTTGGAATAAGTAGATCTTAATTCTTAAAATTAGCTCTGATTTACTTTCTGTAATGGATGTATTGATGTGATGGAAACTAGTTGTTGTGTCATCTTCATTTTTAATTGCTTTGACCTGTTTGATTGGGATAAAAAGTCCATTCTCATGTTGCATGCATGTTAGTATTAGCAGCTACTCCGTTTTCACTGTTAGCATACCTTTTTCTCCTACTTATTCACTTCCATTCTCCAACACTCTACCTTTTAAATGTTAAATTTGCAAGTTAAAACGGGTGAGGCAGAGGAACCTTTGTCTTAAAAGAAATATTTACAAATGTTGAAGTTACTTCAAGTGTCTTAATCTAAATGCTTTGTCAGGTAATATTTAGAACATTTTGCCTTAAGTAATATGTTTATGATTTCTAATTGGCATCATGCATTGCAAATGTTCAGTTTCCCTTATTTGCCCTCCACACTGCCCTCAACCCCATGTTCACATGCCTTGGAAGTAATCGCTAAAGAAGAATCTTGTGATCTTTTGGATCCAACTCCCTGCTAAGCCTCATACAAAATTAGCAAGCCTATTGTAAGCAAGCATGATTCTGTGGACAGCAGCAGAACAATGTGATATAATGGTGAAGAAAACAACTGTGTAGGGTGTTTGGAAGCCTGAGTTATGTGCATTCTCATTGCAGGCTGAGGAATATTACATCTTCTCTCCTTGCTTTTATTTTGTACTCCCACCACTCTCCCATCCATCCCACCAGGAGGGTAAAAGTAGTGGAACAGTAGAGGGACAGAATAGTGATGATATTCCAAACCGCTTCAAGGATAATTATTTGTTCAAACAAATACAAACTAAGTTGTTTACGTATTGGTTTCTTGTTTCAAAAAAGCCTTCTGCTACCAGACTGCCTTTCTCCTCTTGATGTAGTTTCTGTATATCTACATACTCAACATGATGCATAAATGCATGCTCCTGGGAGTACAGTAAAATGCAGTGCAGCTTTTTTTACCATATATCTATGCAAACTTTCCAGAACCAATAAACTTTCCAAAAAGTGAACTTTGCAATTCAATGTGCAATATGATTCTGTCTTTTTTAAGAGAAGTTTTGCAAACAGTGGTGATAATTACCTAATAAATATTTTTTTGAAAATCTAATTAAAATAATGTCAATGTGCAAGTGTTTATGAATAGAGTTTATTAATTAATTGGGAATAGCCTTAATATTTGAAATTTAATAGAAAGTTATTCCCATCAAAAATTTGATTTACATGATAGATTCTGTGATTTTAATGCAAATAAAGGCAAACAGCTATAAATTGTTTATCTGTCCTCCATTTGATGCCAGATGTGTAGATCTGGAGGATAAACACAAAGCTTTAGATTTCTTGAACAACATAGCCACATGCAAACAGAGACATTTTTCGTAGTGACGAAAATAAACTAAATAGGTCAATTACTTTTAAGATGGTTATTGTAAAGAGATACTCGTTGTACAACATGTCTTATGGTTTTGTCACTGTTTGCCACATGACCTTCCTTGCAGCATGTTTGGTCCTCTTTGTCATGAATATTCAGTGCAGCTGCCTGAAACCCTATGGTCTTAACCTGATCCTTTATCTTCTAGTCCCTCTGCTCCCCAGTAAGAAATTAGAAGATACACCTCTCTGAAATCTTTTTCCTCAGTTAATACTGTTGTGAATTGTTGGCTTAGGCTTTCAAATTTTGTAATCTAAAGTTATGCTGTCTTGATGATGAATGGAATGATGTAAATGGTGGGGTTTTTTTTAAAGCATGAAAATGACATTTCTGCATTGTGTATTGAAGAAATTTTGGAAAGGTTGAAATAAAGCACAAAATGTGCATTGGACCAAATATAATATTAGTCACCTCCTCTAATGTAAACTAAAACAAACACAAAGGCCAGCTTTGATTTTACGTCTTTGTTTTCCATTGCTCATTTTTATCTCTCCACCTTTTTTTATTAAAAATTCAACAACTATAAGACCTATTCACACAATGATGCTAAGTTTGGAATGATATTGGTAGGCGTTTTTGTCAAAGAAAAACTTCTGAACCTAAACAGACTTGGCTTGAACCGAAGTAGATCATACTACAATATTTCTAGCTTCACTAACCATGCACAGGAGATGGTTGCACTAGCCAGAGACAAGTGGGAGATGCTGTAATTCTGCTACAGTTTATTCATCTTTTTAGTACTCTCAGCATTTTTACAACTACAGATAACAAGAGTGTTTGATGGACAATGACATCACCAGAAAACCATCCATACTGTTTTATCTTTCTGAAATATGTATCAGGAGAGGGAAAATAAATTTGATGTTGCTAGGTTTTAGCTGTAGTCATGTTAAATCATCCTGCTCAGTTAAATTGAACAGTTTTCGCTTTTCATATTTTTTTTAAAAGTCTTGTATTAAGATCGATGTGCTGTGAATCAATTTAATTTAATGAATAAGACTTGCACTTGCTGAATAACTTTCGTTGCCATTTTAATTTAATAACCCAGCAGTAATTTATTCTGTCATTGGTTCCAAGGCCAGGGGTTGTATGCAAAGAACTGATGTACCTATAATGTTAAAGTACATGTGGAACTTCTAAAAGAAATGTATTAGAAATGTGCAATGAATTGAATGAATAAAGCTGTTGTGAAAGCATCTGTCGGCTTGCGTTCTAATTTTCTTTTTTCTTTGTTTCTTTTTTTGCCTTTGTATCTGACCCACCATGTCTATGCATTTTGTGGTTACTGTGGAAACAGAGAGGGACCCAGGCACTGTAAGTACTTCTGAATATCCCACTTCCACTCTCATTAACTTTTTCAGTGACCAGGCAGTAAGGCAAATCTCAAAGCAGATTTTAAAACAAAAACTATCTCACTATGCTATCTGCCAATTTCTCTCCTCCTATCAAATAACTAAAGCTATCTTCAAATGCTCTTTAAATTACTGGAATCGAATTTACTTTGGATATTAAGTGGCACAAACTGGGTAAAGGTTTGGTGTCCCTATCTTCATTTTATGTCCTTTCCTCTCTTAGTTATACCAGATTACTGCAATGCATCAAAAAAGTTATGTGAGCAATATATACCATCACTTCTTGTAATGGTTAGAAGCTATTGGGAAGAAAAATTCACTTGGTATGTTTCCCATAATTATTATATTGAGCTTTTCAAATTTATAAACTTGTGATTGGTATTGAAAACGTCAGTGTTCATTAGCAGGTTAATTACAAATCTGTTCAACTTTTGTAAGCAAGTAAGGTCAGAACTACACGAACAAATTGAGATTTCAGTTCCTGTTTTCCAGTACTGGAACTTTCAAGAAGATTTTTCTGTAAGTGCCAGTTTCTGAAGCTTAATGTAACTGGCAAAAATAAGATGATGAACATTCCACAGTTTGTGAATCCAAATACGGTTTAGTTTTCTTGTCAGTCTGCTATTGCTGGCCTTTCAGGGTGTGGTTAATTAAATTGAATTATGTGAATAAGACAAATCAGTTATACTCAAGTATCCTAATATTCCAATCAACAACTTATAGTGAGCACAATTTACGAGGTGTTCTCCTTCTCACATATGAGATTAATTGTGATGCAATTTGTGCTTCGTCTTGTTTTTATGCCGAATGATTTTTTTTTGATGTTCCATTAATACTTACTTGAAATTGTACTATTTAAGACAGCTTGTGCCATTTGCATTATGAACAAGAATCCACAACACAAAGCAAATAACCATTATGAAGTTAATATGTATAGTTTGGTGAGCTTTCTTCACTTTTTCTCTGAGATTGGCAAAGGTCTTCACACACAATTCATGGGGAAATTATGTTGTTTGTCTCACTGCATTGACTGACAGCATACATCTATAATCCAAACTAAAATGATTAGAAAAGTGGATCCTTTAAATGTAGTCCAGTGGTGGCAGCACAGTTTCATTCACCTCCTATGGCAAGCAATGGTGTAGAGGAGTTATACATTGTCACCTGAATGCAGAACTATGTGTGTTTGATTGTTACTGTTTAAATAGTTTAACAGATTGGTAGAGTTAAAAGTGGCAAATGTTCTAACAGTGAAAAAATTACACCAGACAATTGTTTTTAAAAGAAATAGACCTTTGCATTCAGATATCTTCCTGAAGTGCTTCTTATCATGAAATTGTACTCCAGGCATTTCGTTTTGACAATCCTGAATTTGAATGTGATTTATTTGACCGAAACTTTCCAAGTACTGCTCCAGTCCTGCCACTTCTCATTAGTTCTCTAACAGGCGAAATATTGACTGCTCAGCCTGATATATGAAATCGAGTAACAACTGTGGTTTTTATGGAATTCACACAAGTCCATGACCATCTGATTTCCTTTTGTGACCAAATCTCCCTTGAGCTTGGAATTTGATTAGCTGTCTGTTATTATGGGTATAACTGCCTAGTAAATTTAATTAAATTTAAAATGATGCATGAAGCTTGAGTTGCTTGAACCTGGCACAGGTTTGGGTGGCTACATTTAACAAAGCACTTGATGTCTATGTTTACCTCTAGCGAGATTAATGAATGAGCTCGTGCATTTGTCATACCTCAGGTATTCATTTATCATTTGCTTTCCTACTGTTTAGAGATCATGTTGTGAAAGCAATGTAACACTGTCTGCAGTGCCTGACCCCACGTCAAATTATGTGCAAGAGAAATTTCAGCAGCATTGGTACTCTGCAAAACCTGTAGGAAAATAGCCCATCATGGATCAGTACAATGTTTACTTTATTTTGAAGTAATGCTTGCTGTGTGTGTTTATTTCTCCAGCAGCTAATTTTATATCCTTTGCAAACATATATATGTTTTGCCAAAGATATGCAATTGTGGTAATGCTGGTTAGTGTATAACAAGTGAAGAAAATCACCCAAGCATCACTTGGTCCAAATTAGCGTCAAATAAAAATGACATTACCGGGCTTTAAATTAAACTGTGCTTCAATGACAACTTTAGGAAGATCAAGAAGTTAAATTATTAAAGTTCCTCTTAACCCTTGATTCAGGAGACAAATAAGAATTAAGTTTACAGATATATTAGGAATGTAGAAACACAAACGGATCAGCCAAGATCTTATTAAATCATGGCACGGTGGCACAGTGGTTAGCACTGCTGCCTCACAGCGCCAGGGACCCGGGTTCGATTCCAACCTCTGGCAACTGTCTGTGTGGAGTTTGCACATTCCCCTGTGTCTGCGTGGGTTTCCTCCAGGTGCTCCGGTTTCCTCCCACAATCCAAAGATGCGCAGGTCAGGTGAATTGGCCATGCTAAATTGCCATAGTATTAGGTGCATTAGTCGGGGGTGTAAATATAGGGGAGGGGAATGGGTCTGGATGGGATACTCTTCGGAGGTTCGGTGTGGACTTGTTGCACCGAAGGGCCTGTTTCCATGCTGTAGGGAATTTAATCTAATTTAAATGGCAGCACAGGCTGAGGACCAAATGGTTGACTTCTCCTATTTTGTATGATTGCATGTTATAGAGTTATGAAGAGAACTTGGAAAGCAATTTGTTTGAAGTATGGTGTAGTAAATGGAAAGCAATTTGTTTGAAGTATGGTGTAGTAAATGACAATGTTATGAAAGAACTTTATAGAATTGAGAAATTGGCAAAGTGACATAATATTGCTCGGATGTAAGATTATAAATCCAAATGCATTTTGTCCTGTTGGCCCCTATATGAACAACCTAGTCTAACCCCATTTCCATCACCATACTTCTCATTTTCTTGGCGGCTACATTTTTATCCTTAGATGTGATGAAGGTGCCAATTACAAGGCTGATGTTTGCAGCCTTCTCTAATTGCCCTTGAGAATGTTGAGGTGCAGGGGAAAGCACCTTCTTGACCACTGCATTCCATCTGGTGTAGGTACATGTACAGTGTGGTCACATAGGAGGTCCAAGATTTTCACCTAGCGGCAGTGAAGGGCAGTGTTTATATTTCTGCTTTAAGATAGCTTGTGGCTTAGAGAGAAACTTGCAAGAGATGCTGTTCCATGGGCCTGCAGCCCTTTTCCATGGTCAAGCTTGCAGGTTTGAAAGTTGCTGTCAGTTCATCTTTTAAGTTGTCGATTGTGTCAAATTTCTTGATTGTTGGTTGAGTCACACACATCCAGGAAAGTGGAAGTATTGCATGACACTCCTGACTTTACCTTGTGGCTCATGGACAGTGTTTGGGGGATATGGACATAAGTTACCCATAATCATTTCCTAGTCTCTGATATAATCTTGTGACTACAGCATTTAATAGGCTGTGAATTATAACCCCTAGCACGCTCATGGTTGAGGTTTTCGTATCGGTAATGTCAAGCAGAGATGGTTAGACTCACTGGTTGGAAATGACCATTGCCGGGCATTTATGCGGTTATGTTACTCGGAATTTCACCTAAGTCTGAATGTTTTGCTGCCTGCTTCGTTATCTAAAGAGCTGTGAATGGTATTTGAACAGTGCAGTCATCAGTGCAATATGCCTAGTTCTTGGAGCGAAAGGGGTCAAAAGGTATGGGGCGAAAGCAGGAGCTGGGCATTAAGTTAGATAATCAGCCGTCTTTATATTGAATGGTCAGCAGGCTTGAAGGACCAAATGACCTATTCCTACTCTTTTCTATGTTTCTATATTATTGTGCTGTGGGAAGTCATTAATGAAGCAGTTGGCAGTAGTTGGACCGAGGAGTAATTCCACAGGAATTCATGCGTAAATGTTTGGCAGCTGAAATGCTTGACCTCAACCACCACAAGCATCTTCCTCTCTGCCAGGTATTCCTCCAATTAGTAGACCGTCTCTCCTGATTTGGTTAAAAATCACACAACACCAGGTTATAGTCCAATAGTTTTAATTGGAAGCACTAGCTTTTGGAGTGCTGCTCCGAAAGCTAATGCTTCCAATTAAACCTGTTGGACTATAACCTGGTGTTTTGATTTTTAACTTTTGTTCACCCCAGTCCAACATCGGCATCTCCAAATCATCTCCTGATTTGCATTGACTAGAGTGTTAATGGGACTGCTTGATGTCACATTCTGTCAAATACAGTCTTAAAGTCAAGGGCAATCATAATCTCATCTCACCTCACCTCTTGCATCACGTCTTTGACCATGTTTGGACCAAGGTTGGAGTAAGATCAGGACCCAGCAGCCCTGGCCAATCCTCAGCAGGTTAGTACTGTGAATGTGCAGCTTGATAATATTGTCACTAACACTTGCATCACTTTGCTGATAATTGAGGATGGGTGAGTGGATAATTGGCGGGATCGAATTTGTTGTCCTCCTTGTGCATAGCATAACTGCACAATTTTATATGTTGTAGCCAAAATGAAATGGCACAGCTAGTTCTGGAGTACATGACGTCAGTATTACTGCCAGGA
This sequence comes from Chiloscyllium plagiosum, assembly GCF_004010195.1. NCBI lineage: Eukaryota > Metazoa > Chordata > Chondrichthyes > Orectolobiformes > Hemiscylliidae > Chiloscyllium > Chiloscyllium plagiosum. The sequence continues at coordinate 80,825,014 of NC_057711.1, read as the reverse complement.
TGTTGTTGCTCTCATGAGATTCAATGTCTTGTACAATTTCTTTATCCAAGGATAGAAAGGGAGGCAAAAGAGGAGGGGGAGTGGCAGTTTTGATAAGGGATAGCATTACAGCTGTGCTGAGGGAGGATATACCTGGAAATACATCAAGGGAAGTTATTTGGGTGGAACTGAGAAATAAGAAAGGGATGATCACCTTATTGGGATTGTATTATAGCCAGAGGAAATTGAGAAACAAACTTGTAAGGAGATTTCAGCTATCTGTAAGAATAATAGAGTGGTTATGGTAGGGGATTTTAACTTTCCAAACATAAACTAGGACTGCCATGGAGTTAAGGGTTTAGATGGAGAGGAATTTGTTAAGTG
>NC_057711.1:80748419-80824396 GCF_004010195.1 Chiloscyllium plagiosum | reverse complement strand
ACAAAGATTCCTGAAGAAGGGCTTATGCCCGAAACGTCGATTCTCCTGTTCCCTGGATGCTGCCTGACCTGCTGCGCTTCTCCAGAAATACATTTTCAGCTCTGATCTCCAGCATCTGCAGACCTCACTTTCTCCTCTCAAAGATCAGCAAGGCGGCCTTTGTATGGATCCGCAGAAAATGGGGGAGATACTAAATGAGATATTTTGCATCGGTATTTACTGTGGAAAATGGTATGGAAGGTATAGAATGTAGGGAAATAGATGGTGACACCTTGTAAAATGTCCATATTACAGAGGGGGAAGTGCTGGATGTCTTGAAACACAAAGTTGGATAAATCCCCAGGTATACCCTAGAACTCTGTGGGAAGCTAGAGAAGTTATTGCTGCGGCCCCTTGCTTAGATATTTGTATCATCGATAGTCACAGGTGAGGTGCTGGAAGACTGGAGGTTGGCTAACATAGTGCCACAGTTTAAGAAGGGTGTTAAGGATAAGCCAGGAAACTATAGACCAGTGAACTTGACGTCAGTGGTGGGCAAGTTGTTGGAGGGAATCCTGAGGGATAGGATGTACATGTATTTGGAAAGGCAAGGACTGATTAGGAATAGTCAACATGACTTTGTGTGTGGGAAATCATGTCTCACAAACTTGATTGAGTTTTTTGAAGAAGTAACAAAGAGGATTGATGAGGGCAGAGTGGTAGATGTGATCTATATGGACTTCAGTAAGGTGTTCGACGAGGTTACCCATGGGAGACTGGTTAGCAAGGTTAGATCTCGCTGAATACACGAAGAATTAGCCATGTGGATGCAGAACTAGCTCAGAGGTAGAAGACAAAGGGTGGTGGTGGTGTGTTGTTTTTCAGACTGGAGGCCTGTGACCAACGGAGTGCCACAAGGACTGGTGCTGGGTCCACTACGTTTTGTCATTGGATGTGAGCGTAAGAGGTACAATTAGTAAGTTTGCCGATGACGCCAAAATAGGAGATATAGTGAACAGTGAAGAGGGTTACCTCGGGTTACAACAGAATCTTGACAAGATGGGCCAATGGGCTGAGGAGTGGTAGATGGAGTTTAATTTTGATAAATGCGAGGTGCTGCATTTTATGAAAGCAAATCTTAGCAGGATGTATACCTTAACTTAATGTTAAGGTCCTGGGGAGTGTTGCTGAACAGAGAGACCTTGGAAAGCAGGTTCAAAGCTCCTTGAAAGTGGAGTCGCAGGTAGATAGGGTAGTGAAGAAAGCGTTTGGTATGCTTTCCTTTATTGGTCAGAGTATTGAGTATAGGGGTTGGGAGGTCAGGTTGCGGCTGTACAGGACATTGATTAGCCCACTGTTGGAATATTGCATGCAATTCCTGTCTCCTTCCTATTGGAAAGATGTTGTGAAACTTGAAAGGGTTCAGAAAAGATTTACAAGGATGTTGCCAAGCTTGGAGGATTTGAGCTATAGGGAGAGGCTGAACAGGCTTGGGGCTGTTTTCTCTGGAGCGTCGGAGGTTGAGGCGTGACCTTTATAGAGGTTTATAAAATCAGGAGGGGCATGGATAGGATAAATAGACAGTCTTTTCGCTGGGATCGGGAAGTCCAGAACTAGAGGGCATAGGTTTAGGATGAGAGGGGAAAGATATAAAAGAGACCTAAGGGGCAACTTTTTTACGCTGAGGGTGGTACGTGTATGGAATGAGCTGCCACAGGAAGTGGTGGAGGCTGGTACAATTGCAACATTGAAGAGGCATTTGGATAGGTATATGAATAGGAAGGGTTTAGAGGGATATGGGCCGGGTGCTGCCAGGTGGGACTAGATTGGGTTGGGATATCTGGTCGGCATGGACAGGTTGGATTGAAGGGTCTGTTTCCATGCTGTACATCTCTGACTCTGTGTAGTGAATCAAATGGCTGAAAACTGGCACTTGTGATGCTGGGACCTTCCAGGATGATGCCGAGCAGGATCATTTACTTGGCACCAAGAAGAGGATGATCAAATGGTGGGTATAGTGGACGTATAATGTTCAGCAGTACTGTGACCTCCAGAATGATAAGGGAGCAAATTATTAAAGAAATCCATGCCTGCCTTGCACTAATAGTCCCTTTTCAGATCGCATCCCGTCCTCACTCAGTCCATCTAAATGCTGTTATGCCATGCAACTTAATGGGTGGTGCTATTATTTTGCTAATCCCAGAAAGACTGACAGCAATCCAAAAGAAGTTTACTCCTCCAAGAAGCATCTTTCTCAAATTGCCTAACTTTTTTTTTAAACATATAAAATTCAACCAATCTGATTGGCAATGGAAGACTGCTTCCATTGTAGATATTCGAGATTCACAATTACAGGCCATTCTGTCTGTGGATCTGGCTGATGACTACAGTTTCTTGGTGAGAGTTGTGGCCGTATGGCCCTGCTGGGGATGATAGTTCTCTTGGGATTGGCCTAGAGTCTCCATGAATTGAACATCAATCCTCAGGGTACTGCTGTGTGCAACCATGGAGAAAAATCATAGGAACATTGAAATAGATTGTTTGGAATGTTCTTCAAACTTTTTTTTTCAGATAATAAAGATAAGGGAGGAATGCTACTGAGAGTCAAGTCTTATCATTTGTTCCATGATTGACTAAATTACCTTGATGTTATGGAAAACATGATATGTAAATTGGAGCTGGACTCCTGATAAGCTGGCTAGTTGGAAATGTGGTGTACTTAAAAGGTCCATTGCATCTAACTATCAGCCTTTATTGGCTGGACCCTGGAAATCTGGATTTGTACTTTAATGGGCAGGTTTAGGGTATGCACTCTTCCTCCAGTCAATAACTTCTTACACCATCCTTTCCTCTGATATTGCTCCTTGGTGCATGACACAACTCCAAGTGCAGACTCCTTTAACTAACCCTCTAAAAATACACAGGGTGACCATTGGTGAGCAACTTGTGTTGAATGAGACTTCATAAATCTTACCAAACAGCAGAGGCACTTTGGCTCATCAAATCTGTACCGACAAAGCTATGACTCTACACTATTCCCACTGATTAATAACCATTAATGTTATGACATTTCAAGTGCTCATCCAAGTACGTTCTTAAAGGTTGAGGTTTACCTCCTGAACTACCCTATCAGGTAGTCCATTCCAGATTCTCATCACTCTTTGGGAGAAAATATTTTTCCTCAAAGCCTCCTATTTTTCATCTTCAAATTGTGCCGATTTGTTATCAATCCTTTAACTAAGGGGAAAAACTGCTCCCTTTCCACCCTGTCCATGCCCCTCATAATCTTATACCTGTCAATCCAGTTATCTCTTAGCCTTCTCTGCTCCAAAAACACAATCCGAGCTTATCCAACCTCCTTTCATAGCAAAAGTGCTTCAGTCCAGATAATATCCTGGGTGAATCTCCTCTGCCCCCTCTCCAATGCAATCGCATCCATTTTATAGTGGTGACCATAAATGCATTCAGTATTCCAGCTAAGGCCTAATCAAAGTTCTGCACAGCTCCAACTTGACCTCCCTAGTCTTATAATCTCTGCCATGACTAATAATGGCACACATCTGTATGCCTCCTTAACTACTATATTAACCTATCCTTCCATCTTCAGAGATTTGTGGATAAGCAGCCCAAGATCCTTTAATTCCTTTGAGCTTTTGTGTGTCCTGGCATTCAATGAGTTTTCCCTTGTCTTGTTACTTCTTCCAAAGATAATCTCAGTTATCAGAGTTAAATTCCAGTTGACATGTCCATCTGACCAACCTGTCTACATACTCCATTAGAGAAAGTGAGGACTGCAGAAGCTAGATATAAGAATCAAAAAGGCTGGCACTGTAAAAGCTCAGCAGGTCATGCAGCATCTGAAGAATAGGAGAGTCGACTCTCCCAGTCCTTGGACACTGCCTGACCTGACTTTTTGACTACATCCTCCTGTAACCAAAGAACTTCTTCCTCGTTGTCAGCTACCTGGCCAATCTTTGTGTCATCCACAAAACTTACTATGATCCCTTCCACTTCTCTCCTATATTGTTTACCTATATCACAAACAATAAAGAATCCAATACTGATCCCTTTGAAAAGTCACTAGAAATGGCTTCCAATGACACAAAAAGCTTTCTGCCTCCACCCTCTGTCTCCTACTGCTGCCAGTTTTGAATCCAACTCACCAAGTTACCCTGGATCCCTTATATTTTTATTAGTCTCCCATGTGGGATCTTGTCAAAGGTTTTGCTGAAATTCATAAAAACTATAGCTACTGCACTACCCTCATCTACACACCTGGTCACCTTCTTGAGAAATTCAATCAGATTTATTAGGGATGACCTCCCTCTTGACAAAGACATGTTAACTATCCCTGATCAAACCTTACCCCTACAAGTGAAGAATAATTCTCACCTTCAGAATTTTCTCCAATTGTTTCACCACCATTGATGCAAGACTTAGTGATCTGTAATTCTCTGGTTTATCTCTACCAGCCTTCTTGAAAGGTGGACCCACGTGAGCTGCCCTCCAGTCTTCCAGCACCTCTCCGTGGCCAAAGGGGAAATTAAATATTTAGCTCCACACCCCTGTAAGTTCCTCCAGTCTTCCACAGCGGGCTGAGATACAACTCATTTGGACCTAGAGATTGGGCTGATTTTAAGCTGGCCAAAATCTGCAATTCTTCCATGCTCCTGTTTTCAATCTGCTCAAGGTAGTCTTCGTCGCTCATCACAAATTCCTGTACCCTGACCTCCCTAGAATGTTTTCAGGTGGTTGACCTGAAAAGCAAGGTATTATCATAAGCACCCTATTGATCATATTTCATGTCAAGTTTCTGAACAATCAATAACGAGAAGAAAATCAGATCAGAGACTGAAAGAGTTGTTATTATGCAGTGGAGGTGTGCCTATCTCTGGACCAGGTGACCTAGTTTAAGCCCTCTCTACTCCAGAGGTATGTAATACCATCTCTGAACTGGTTGATTAGAAAATATCCAGGTTGGAGACCGGGAATTATGCAAGACATGACTTGCCATCTGACTCCCTAAATCCTATTTGACAACAATTGCAATAAGTCAAGAATGTGGGATAATACTCCCCATTTGGGTGGATGACTGCAGATCCAAAAACAATCAAAATTTGGCAACATCCAAGGCCACATACTCTTTGTTTAATTGACATACTGTTTGCCACCTTATGCATTCACTGTCTCCATGACTAGTGCAAAGTAGCAGCATTGAGTGCCATCTACAAAATACAATGCAGCAATTCACCTAAGAATGTTTTAACAGTTCCCTTCAAATCTGTCACATACACCACCTTGAAGAACAAAAGCAGCAGGCACTTGGGACAGCATCACCTGCAAGTTCTACTCCGAGCCACAAACCACTCTGACTTGGAGCAATTTTATTGTTTCTTCATTGTTCCTCGACTAAAGTTCTGAAATCCCTACCTCTGATCTATGAGTGTACCTACTTCATATGAATGCTAGTAGTTCAAGAAAGTAATCCCCGCTATCTGCACAAGGGAAATTTGACAATAAATATATATCTATCTTGCCAGTAATGCTCACATCCCAAGGTTAAAGAAATGTCGTAAGATCAAGGGTACTCCAAAAATTTTTTATATTCATTCATGGGCTATTATTGTTACTGACTAGGCTAGTATTTATTGCTCATGCATGGTGAGGTGCCTTGATGAATTGCTGCTGTCTTGGTGTGTAGGAGCGCGCACACTGCTGTTAGGAAGGGAATTCCAGGATTTTGCCCCAGTGGCAGTGAAGTAATGGCAACATAGTTGTAAGTTTGGATGATAAGTGACTTGGATGGGAACTTGCAGGTGGTGTTCCTGTGCGTCTGTTGCTCTTGTTCTTCCAAATGCCGTGGATTAACAAGCTGCAGTTGAAGGAGAATAAGAAGGTGCAGTGCATTTTGTATAGTAAGTAAAGCTGCTATTGTAAGTCAGTCCTATAGGAAGTAAATGTTGAGTTGTGGTTGGGATGCTAATCAAGTAGCTTAACTCATTTGGACCCTGGAGCTGAAAACGTTGCCCTGCAGCAATTACAACCATTTATTTGTACCAGGTATGCCTTCAACCAATGGAGACCCTTCCCTACATTCCCACTGATTTTCAATTTCACTAGGACCCCCTGATGTCGTCATCAGTTAAGTGCTACCTTAATGTAGACAGCAGTCACTCTCACCCCATCTCTGTAGTTCAGCTCCTTTGTCTGTTTTTAGACTAATTTGTGATATGGTCAGGAGCTGAATCCTCCCTGTGAAACCCAAACAGTGTATTCATAAGCAGTTATTCCTTTTGGGAGTACTGTCTGATAACACTGTCCACAAGTCCTCACCTCACTTTGCTGATGATTGAGAGATTATGTTGAATTTGTCCTTTTTTTTTGTGGATAGGACTTAGCTGGACATTTTTTCATTTTGTTGGTAAGATGCCAGTATTGTAAATATACTGAAACAGCTTGGCTTAGAACAGGGCTAATTTTGGAGCTCAAGTATTTGACAGATTTGCAGGAAAGCTGTCAGGACTAATAGTCTATGCAGTTGCTTCAGCTGTCTCTTGATATCATGTGGAGTGAATTGAATTGGCTGGAGATTGACATCTGTGATGCTGAAAACTGAGAGGAAGTCGAGATGGGGGTGATGGCTGAAGGTGGATGTAAATACTTCAGCCTTGCCTTTTTCACTGATGTGTGAGCTTTTCTTCTTCACCTACCCCTCACCCCATCCACACCGACACAAACTCACCTCCCAGAACATTGAGATTGGTATGCTGTGGAGCCTCCTCTTTCTAACTGTTTAAATGCCCACACTATTCGCAACTGGCTGTGGCCAGATTGCAGAGTTTAGATTGATCTGTTGGTTGGGGGATTGCTTATCGCATTTTCTTTCCCCCACTTGGCATCCTGGTTCTCTTATATTGTAGCCTCACTAGATTGACACTTCACTTTAAAGAATGTTTGGTGCTTCTTCTGGCATGCCCTCCTGCACTCTCCATTGAACTGGGGCTGATCTCCCAGCTTGATTATAATGTGGGTGGGCAATGTATCTGGGACATTGCCTATGATGTATGATTCCATGAACTTGACTAGTTGGTGAGGCAGCTCTCCCAATTTTGGCATAGTCCCATAGATGTTGGTAAGGAGGACATTACAGGCAGTACTAGCTTAAACAGGGTAATGACAACAGATCCCCTCCTCTAAAGGGGCTAGTGCACCAGATACGTTCTGCTTATGATCAACGATGGTTACATGATGACCATGAGGCTAGCTTTTAATACTAGATTTAATTGAATTTGAACTTTACCATCTGCTTTGGTAAGTTTCAAATCAATGCCACACAGCATTAGCTTGGGGTTCTGGGATGCCATTGTAACTGAGTCTTCACCTCATAGTGATGGAGAATGACATTTGAGTGAAGTAAGAAATATGATTGGCTGACCAAAATCCTTGTGAGACATAACCTTTCATGTTTTCCTTAAGGTGACCAATGCCTCAGATGTCCATTAAACTGTCTTCAAAATTATGATATGGATTAACACACACAGTCCTCCTGTGTTACCTCTGTTCCCAGTTTTATTTGTTCATAAGATTTGTGGTTAGATAGCAAGGTCAATACTTTGTCCATACCTTATTGCCCTTGAGAAAGTGATGGCAAGTTGACTTCCTAGATTTCTGCAGTCCACAGTCAGAGCTTGCTCAGTGATATTAAGATTAGATTCCCTACAGTGTGGGAACAGGTCCTTTGGCCCAATCAGTTCACACCAACCCTCCGAAGAGTAACCCTCCGAAGAGTAACCCACCCAGACCCATCCCCCTACATTTACCCCTTCACCTGATACTATGGGCAATCTAGCATAGCCAATTCACCTAATCTGCACATCTTTGGACTGTGGGAGGAAACCAGAGCACCCGGAAGAAACCCACATAGACACGGGGAGAATGTGCAAACTCCACATAGACAATTGCCCGAGGCCGGAATTGAAGCAGCAGTGCTAACCACTGAGCCACCGTGCCACCATATATCATTAAGATTAGTGGAATGCGGTTCGTGAAGTGTTTTATGCAGGCTGTTGATAGGATCTAGAGTTCAATATATTGAAAGCAGAATCGACAACAACTTTGAAAAGGAGGGGTGGAAGGGAGCTCAGAGATAAATAGGAGGGTTGGGGTGTGGGAACATTTCAGGGAACACCTCTGGGACATCAGCACCAAACAACCCCATTGCCCTGTGGCCAACCACTTCAACTCCCCCTCCCACTCCACCAAAGACATGCAAGTCCTTCGGATACTCCAACCACACGGTATCAACATTGACTTCACCGGGTTCCTCATCTCCCCTTCCCCCATCTCCTCCCAAATTCAACCGTCCAACTTAGCACTGTCCACTTGAGCTATCCTACCTATCCATCTTCCTTCCCACCTATCCGCTCCACCTTCCCCTCCGACCTATCACCATCACCGCCCAGCTGCATCTACCTTTCACCTTCCCAGCTACCTCACTCCACCCTCTTTATCCACACACCCCCCCCACCTTCCTGATAAAGAGCGTATGCCTGAAACATCGACTACCCTGCTCCTCAGATGTTGCCTGACTTGTGTTTTCCCGATGCCACATGTTTTGACTCTGACTCTCCAGCAACTGCAGTCCTCACTTTCTCAATCGGTAAAAGAGCCCAATTTTGCCCATCTAACATAGGGAAGGTCATGGAATCAAGGAATTCCTATGGTATGAAAGCAGATCATTTGACCAATCAAGTCCTCATTGACCCTCCACAGAGTATCTTATCTAAACCCATTCCCCATTCTGTAACCCTGCATTTCCCATGGCTAACCCACATACCTCATCACACTCCTGGACACTATGGACAATTTGGCATGGCCAGTCCACCTAATGTTCGCATTCTTGGTTTATGGAAAGAAAGTGGAGCACCCAAAGGAAACCCTCAGAACGTGCAAACTCCGCACAAGCAATTGACCAAGGGTGGAACCGAATCTGGGTTCCTTGCACTGAGGCTGCAGTGCTAACCACTGAGCCACCGTGCCACTGCTATTGATAGAGTTAGGCTAAGGATGCTGTCCTTAAGGTTGTGACTACAGATTGCTCTAATGCTGATTTGAATGAGGTCTTCCTTATTACTGCCAAACTCCTCCAAATATAACTTCAAGGAAGCATCCAAAAGTGAGAGAAACTGGAGAGCTTCTCCTTTTTCTGCTGTTTTCTCAGGTCTTGAATTCTAGATGCCTGTAATCAGGAGCCTCTGTTTTGATGGTGACAGGAACATCCATTCTGCCCCAATCCAATTAAGCCAGATCCCACTTTTTAGCATGTACTGTGTTCGCTGCTCACCTATTCAAGTCAAATATGACACCGGGACCAATTTGGGGCCTTAATTATACCATAAATAATAAGTTTCACACTTCAAGCACGCAAATCATTTGTGCCTGAACAAGTGCCTGAGGCAATTTTACCCCAGTGTGTCTTGATGGTGTGAATCACTTTTCTGCCCAATGGATAGTCCATTGTATTTCAGAAAATAATGGAAAATGGCTTCGACGTGCTGTGTACTAAAATAAATTTATTTTACACTGGTTTTTACGCTCTATTGTTTTGTGCCAGTATAACAAATTATCCATGGCATTTTACAGAAACTACTCTTTAAAAAAAAATCACTGGCAAATTTTCACAGCTTCATACTGTAATATGGGCATGATCTGCCACTGAAAAGCCTTAGCTTGCTTTGTACTGTCCTAATTACTCTCATGTGTATCAAGATCATCTTTGAAAATGACATGCTTTTAACGCTTGAACATATTTTGTTCTTTCCCATATTATGTTTCTTTCATTAAGATGCAGTTAGCCACACATGCATAAAGCGTGTCATAATGAGTGTGTAGGTGAATTAAAATGTCATAATTTGCACCAGGTGCAGCATAGAATTATCACATAATATTATTTGGAGCTTAATGACTATCTAATTGTTTAAATGTGCAGCACACCAAGTTATTTATCAACACTATGAGCTTATTCGTGCATTACCCACATTATGCTTGGGTTAGGCTAGTGAGGATAAATGAGTTGTCATGGGCTTCAGGTCTGTTTTTCAGACATGCTTCCTTTATTTCTTACAGCCTGGAAAGTATTGGTCCCAGGAGAATCGGTGTGGCAGCTGAGGAAACATATCTGAATAATAGGCATTATATTCACATTAGGGAGCCTGCCATCTTGATTGTGATGCACGATTGGGTTTTCTTTTCAAAAGATGATTTGCGTTTGCCACTTGAGGTTTTTCTTTTGAATTCTGTTGGCAGGAGAGTCAGCTTGAGGGTCCAGATTAGCCATTATGTAGGCTTCACATCACACAATTCACAATGACAGGAAGTAATGCCATGTTAAGCATTAAAATCCTTTTTAAGTAATAGTTATGAAAAAATAAGCTTCGTTTGCTTGAGTAATTTAATAATAGAAGCATTGAGTTACTTTTGAAGAATTGCATTATGGAAAATTTAAGTATTGCTTTGATTCTGTTAATGCAACATGTAGTGCTGTTCGGCAAAAGTCTGCTGTCTGCATTACACAGCAAAATATTTTGTTATTGCTAAATAATGAAGTTATATTCATTGACTCTTATCTGTAAATAAACTTAATGATCTTACAATTGCTTGACATCTCTTGTTCTTTGGACTGAATATTTTGAAACATTGTTCCCCAGAATCCAGCCAGTCGGATCAGATGGCTCAGGTTACTAGACATTTCAAATTCTCTACAGAGGTGTTTCCATATTAGCTAAGGCCTACCTTGACTTTTCTTCCTTCTTTTACCTTAAGATCATAAGGTACTGTCCAAAAAAAATTGTATACTTGCCTGCAATAATCTTTTAAATAAGGCATGTGTACTTTAATACCCAGTTATATGCAGAAGTATTTTGGTGATATTACACAGAACATCAAACATAGAACATTACAACTCAGTTTAGGCCATTCGGCCCTCGATGGTTCCACAGGTCGGTGCAACAATCAGAAGCCCATCTATCCTACACTCTTCCATTTTCATCTATATGTTTATCCAATAACTATTTAAATGCCCTTAAAGTTGGTGAGTCTACTACTGTTGCAGGCAGTGCGTTCCCCACCTCTACTACTACTCCTGAGTAAAGAAACTACTTCTGACATCTGTCCTATATCTATCACCCCTCAATTTAAAACTATGTTCCCTCCTGCTCGCCATCATCATTTGTGGAAAAAAACTCTCACTGTCCACCCTATCCATTCCTCTGATTATCTTGCATGTCTCAATTAAGTCACCTCTCAACCTTCTCTCCAAAGAAAACAGCCTCAAGTCGCTCGGCCTTTCCTCATAAGACGTTCCCTCCATACCAGGCAACATCCTAGTAAATCTCTGAACCCTTTCTAAAGCTTCCACATCCTTCCTATAATGCAGTGTGCAGAACTGTACACAATACTCTTGAGTGCAACAGCACCAGAGTTTTGTACAACTGCAGCATGATCTTGTGGCTCTGAAACCCAAACCCTCTACCAATAAAAACTAACACACTGTGTGCTTTCTTAACAACTCTTATCAACGTGGATGGCAACTTTCAGGGATCTTTGTACATGGACATCGAGATCTCTCTGCTCATCTACACTACCAAGAATCTTACTATTAGCCCAGTACTGTTGCTATTTCCAAAGTGAATGACCTCATACTGTTCTACTTTAAAATTCCATTTTGCCACCTCTCATCTCAGCTGTGCAGCTTATGTATGTCCCTCTGTAATCTGCAATATCCTTCAGCACTATCTACAACTCTACTGACCTTAGTGTCATCCACATATTTACTAACACATCCTTCTACAGCCTCATCTAGGTCATTTATGACAATGACAAACAACAGTGGACCCAAAACAGATCCTTGCGATACACCACTAGTAACAACTCCAGGATGAACATTTCCTATCACCCACCATCCTCTGTCGTCTTTCAACTAGCCAATTTCTGATCCTAGCTAAATCACCCTCAATCCCATGCCTTTCTATTTTGTGCAATAGTCTACCATGGGGAACCTTATCAAACACCTTACTGAAATCCATATACACCACATCAACTGCTTTACCCTCATCCACCTGTTTGGTCACCATTTCAAAGAACTCAATAAGGTTTGTGAGGCACGACCTACCCTTCACAAAACCATGTTGACTATCCCCGATCAACTTATTCCTCTCTAGATGATTGTAAATCCTAGCTCTTGTAACCTTTTCCAACTCTTTACCCATAACCGAAGTAAGGCTCACTGGTCTATAATTACCCTGCTTGAACAAATGGACAACATTTGCTATCCTCCAGTCTTCTGGCACTATTCCTGTAGACAATGATGACATAAAGATCAAAGCCAAAGACTCTACAATCTACTCCCTGGGTTTCTAGAGAATTCTAGGATAAATTCTATCCACCCCAGAGGAGTTAACTATTTTCATACTTTTCAGAATTGCTAACATCACCTCCTTGTGAACCTCAATCCCATCTATTCTAGTAGTCTGCATCTCCGTATTCTCCTTGACAACGTTATCTTTTTCTAGTGTGAATACTGACAAAAAAAAAATGTAGCGCTTCCTCTAACTCCTTGGACTCCATGCACAGCTTCCCATCATTATCCTTGATTGGACCTAATCTTTCTCTAGTTGTTCTTTTATTCCTGATATATCTATAGTAAGCTTTAGGGGTTTTCCTTGATCTTACCTGCCAATGATTTCTCACGTCCCCTCCTGACTCCTCTTAGCTCTCCCTTCAGGTCTTTCTTGGCTAACTTGTAACTCTCAAGTGCCCTAACTGAGCCTTCACGTGTCATCCTAACAGAAGCCTTCGTTGTCCTCTTGAGAAGAGATTTGACTTCTTTACTAAACCACAGCTCCTTCACTTGACTACTTCCTTCTTGCTTGACAGGTACATATTTATCAAGGCCATGCACTAGCTGTTCCTTGATTAAGCTCCATATTTTAATTGTGCCCATCCCCTGCAGTTTCCTTCCTTATCCTATGCATCCTAAATCTTGCCTATTCGAATCATAATTGTTTCTTGCCCAGCAATAACTCTCGCCCTGTGTTATATACTATTCCATTCCATCACTAAAGTAAACATAACCGAATTGTGGTCACTATGACCAAAGTGCTTACCTACCTCCAAATCTAACACCTGGCCAGGTTCATTACCCAGTACCAAATCCAATGTGGCTTTGCCCCTTGGCCTGTCTAAATATTATGTCAGGAAACCCTCCCACATACACACAGGACAAAAACTGACTCATCTCAAGTACTCAAACTATAGTATTTCCAGTCAATATTTGGAAAGTTAAAGTCCACCATAACAACTACCCTGTAACTCTTGCTCCTTTCCAGAAATATCTTTGCTATCCTTTCCCCTACATCTCTGGAACTATTTGGAGGCCTAGAGAAAACTCCCAACAGGATGACCTCTCCTTTCCTGTTTCTAACCTCAGCCCGTACTACCTCAGTGGATGAGTCATCAAATGTGTTTTCTGCTACTGTAATACTGTGCTTGATTAACAATGCCCCACCACCCCCTCTTTTACCATTTTCTCTGTTCTTACTGAAACATCTAAATCCCGGAACTTGCAACAACCATTCTCGTCCTTGCTCTATCCATGTCTCTGAAATGGCAAAAGTTCCAGCTACCAACCCATACTGCAAGTTCACCCACCTTATTTTGGATGCTCCTAGTGTTGAAGTTGACACTTCAAACCACCTTCCTGCTTGCTGATGAACTGTTGCGACTTTCTGACCTCCCTACTCTCAACCTCCTGGACACTAGAACTACAATTTAGGTTCCTATCCCCCTGCTGAATTAGTTTAAACCCTCCCGAAGATCATTAGCAAATATTCCCCCCCCCATCCCCCCAGGATATTGTTACTCCTCTGGTTCAGGTGTAGACCATCCTGTTTGGAGAGGTCCCATTTACCCCAGAATAAGGCCCAGTTATCCAGGTGTCCGAAATCCTCCCTTCTGCACCATCCCTGGAGCCATGTGGCATTTTTTTCATATCATTTATGGGATGTGGGCATTACTGACCAGGCAAGATGTATTGTTCTTGAGAAGGTGTACATGAATCACTGTAATCTTTGCAGTGTGTGTCGACCCACAGTGCTGTTAGGGAGGGAGTTCCAGCATTTTGAACTAATGACAGCGAAGCAATGATAATATGATTTTGTATCAGGATGGTGTATGACTTGGAGGAAACGTGCAAATGCTGGTGCTCCTGATCTGATGACATTGTCCTTGTTGTATTTTGTTATTTTTATTGTGGATATGTGCTACAAAACAGCAATTCCTTGTATGGTGCAGAGTTGTATGCATGGTATAGCAAGACCCAACATTATAGAACCAGTGTAACTTGCTGCATTTGGAGGCATCCAGCAAAGGCTCCCTTCCTCAGTTCCCTCAGTTTGAGAAAAGTTGAGCTTTTGAAATAACTAAATGGTACATTAACCATTTTGAGGCAAGGCTAAGATTGGAACTTCAATATGCAATGTCTTGCCTTTTAGATTCTGCAATCGTGTGGATAAGGATTATGCATTTTGTAATACAGTACAAGTTTTAAGCTTTGAAGGGAGAAATTTTGCAGCCATAAGCATTCATCTTTAAAAAAGCAATAGAAACCAAACAGGAGAAAATTGAAAAATCTTCAAATTTTGTTCCTAATTTAATTCATTTGGCATTTCAGATGGCACATCGTAACAGAATCAATTTTTGGAATAAGTTTTGACATTTATTTCTTTCAAACTTTATATGATCATAAATAATGCACAAGTAAAATGTAAAAAGCAAGATAGATTATAATTTTGATGTATTTGCCTCAAAGGGCCATCCATTGAGAAAGCTCGGCGTAAATGGTAGAACTACCATTTTTTAAAAAAAGAGTAGAATAAGCCAAAAACCATTTTTTTTTGGAGTCAGTTGCTTCTTGAAGCAGCATGGAATATATGAAAAAAAATGAAGGATTTAGGAGGTCAATTCTCGTTTTTTTTTCATTCTGTCTAAATTAGAGGAGTGTGCTTATCTAGATCCAGTCTGGGGAATGTAAGATATGCTCTATTCAGTCTTCTCTTGGTTAGTGTTTGGTATTCAATTAGATTACTCCGTTAGGTTATGGCTGATGCAGTGATGGTTTTATGTTGGACTATTTAGCAAATCAATTTATTTATCAGAACCAGTATGCTATTTATTGGAGCATAATTTGCTGTCAAACTGATTGTGAGGCTTCATTTATGTACAAATGGTATAGCCACTCAGATGTACAGTTAGATTCAAAAGGTGATGTCCCAGGTGTACTGAGCTGCGTTAGCTTTATGGAAGGAGTGTTATGTTCTCTGTCTCACTTTTGAAACATACTGAATAATTTGAGGTGACTGTTTTTTGAAGTTGCATATGAACTACTCACCACAGAATATTATTAAGCTTCATTTATTCCAGTCCAAGTACACTTACAAATAAATGGTAGCTTAACTGGAAGTAATTAAAACTCCTCTGGCACTAAGAGTTAGCCATTTGCAAATGTAGAGACTCATTCCTTCGGGTTTAAGTATCAGAGATTTTTAAAATCAAAGATTTATGTTTATTTTATGTTTAACATGTTATTTATCAATTTATTCTTTTCATGGTTTTCTCTCATTCTAGCCACTTTTGGAATATTGTGTGCAATTATAGTGTCCCTTCTATTGGAAGAATGTTGTGAAACTTGAAAGGGTTCGGAAAAGATTTACAAGGATGTTGCCAGAGTTGGAGGGTTTGAGCTATAGGGAGAGGCTGAATAGGCTGGGGTTGTTTTCCCTGGAGCGTCTGAACTTGAGGGGTGACCTTATAGAGGTTTGTAAAATCATGAGGGGCATGGATAGGATAAATAGACAAAGTCTTTTCCTGGGGTGGGTGAATCCAGAACTAGAGAGCATAGGTTTACAGTGAGAGGGGAAAGATATAAAAAGGACCCAACATTTTCATGGAGGAAATGGTGCGTGTGTGGAATGAGCTGCCAGAAGAAGTGGTGGAGACTGGTTTTAAAAGGCATCTGGATGGGTATATGAATAGGAAGGGTTTAGAGGGATATGGGACCAGATCAGGAGAAAGTGAGGACTGCAGATGCTGGAGAATAGAGTTGAAACATGTGATGCTGGAAAATCACAGCAGGTCAGGCAGCATCCGAGGAGCAGGAGAATCGACATTTCGGGCATAAGCCCTTCTTCAGGAATGAGGCTGGTGTGCTAAGCGGGCTGAGATAAAAGGTAGGGGGGAGGGAATTTGGGGAAGGGGTGCTGGGAATATGATAGGTGGAAGGAGGTGAGGGTGATAGGCCGGAGAGGTCATGAAGAAGATTGCAGGTCAAGAGGGCAGTGCTGAATCCGGGGGTTGGGACTGAGATAAGGTGGGGGGAGGGGAAATGAGGAAGCTGGAGAAATCTACATTCATCCCGTGTGGTTGGAGGGTTCCTAGGCCACTCAGTGGCATTATTACTCTTGCTTTCAGTAACTTGTAACAGCAGATCCAATTCATACAATTACCATTAGATATCATGCCCCAGCAAAGTTATTGTTCAGTGTCAATGCATTGACTTACTGGAAACTAGATGTTATTTTAAAATGTGCATATTATGAATACTCACTGCATGGAGTGACGAAGGATGCATGTATTTTGGGGATTTGGTTCAGAAGTTTGCTTTAGCTGTAACTAAGTAACTGGTTTCACTTCAGTTTCAAGTCAATCTTTCACCATTGGAACTGTGTAGAACAGTGATAATTTGAATAGTTCACTTGAGGCCTATGTTTGAAACCAATCCAACTGATGCTGTGAAAAAAATTATTTTCTGCTGTCTCTAAGATATCTTGTGAATATAATTGAGAGTTGGTGTCAAGCTCAAAAATTAAACTAATTTTTACCAACTGATCTGTGTTGGTAATCTCACATGGCACTGTTGTGCACTATTGATCATAATTTCATAAACCGATCTGCTGATAAAGCAGGCCACCTTTCTTTGAACGTACAGAGCAGGAGTAGGCTACTTGGCCATTCCAGTCAGTTCTGTTATTCAATAAGGTGTGGGTGATCTGATGACTCCAATTTCCACTTACCCACAATTGCCATTCACCCCATCGTTTGTAAAAATCTACCTCCAACTGTTTTAAAAAGATTCAAAGACTTCTTCCATTGCCTTATCAGGAAGAGGGTTCTAAAGACTCATGATCCTCTGAGAGAAACGTTTAACCCAATCTCTAATTGCACTAGGTTAATAAACAGTAGCTTCTAGTTTTTGAATCTTCCACAAAAGGAAATATCTTTTCCGCATCAACCCTGTGAAGATGCCACAGAACCTTACATGATTCAGGTGAGTCACCTTTTGCACTTCTAAACTCCAGTGGATACAAGCCAAGCTGTCAAACCCTTTTCTCTTAAAGCAACCTGTCCATTCCAGGTATTAGTCTACTACACCTTCTCTGAACTGCTTTCGTAACATTTACATCTATTATTGTAAGGAGAACAATCCAGTTCAATGTATTTAAGATCCCATCTAACCAGTATCCTGTCCAGCTGAAACACAACCTTATTAATTTTATTTTTGGATTAGTGGTGCTGGAAGAGCACAGCAGTTCAGGCAGCATCCGAGGAGCAGCAAAATCGGCCCAACATTTCAACTCCCCCTCCCACTCTGCCGAGGACATGGAGGTCCTGGGCCTCCTTCACCGCTGCTCCTGCACCACCAGACGCCTGGAGGAAGAACGCCTCATCTTCCACCTCGGAATACTTCAACCCCAGGGCATCAATGTGGACTTCAACAGTTTCCTCATTTCCCCTTCCCCCACCTCACCCTAGTTCCAAACTTCCAGCTCAGCACTGTCCCTCCCCCATTCACCTATTGTACTCCATGCTACTTTCTCCCCACTCCCACCCTCCTCTAGCTTATCTCTCTCCGCTTCAGGCTCTCTGCCTTTATTCCTGATGAAGGGCTTTTGCCCAAAACGTCGATTTTGATGCTCCTTGGATGCTGCCTGAACTGCTGTGCTCTTCCAGCACCACTAATCCAAAATCTGGTTTCCAGCATCTGAAGTCATTGTTTTTACCTTATTAATTTTATGTTCAGTTTCTATTTCCATAATCAATCATATTCTATTACTTTTCCTAATTACTTGCTTTATCTGCATACTAAGCTTTTATAATTCATCCGCTTGGATGTACAGATCCCTCTGTATTTTAGAGCTCTGCAATCTCTCACCATTTAGATAATATCCTTTAATTTTATTCTTCCCAGTCAAATTAACAAATTTTCCCACATACTACAGTTGCTAGATATTTATCCACTTATTAAACTTAGCTATATCCATTTGTTGGCCCCTTATGTCCACTTTACAACTTATTTCCCTACCTCTCTTTGTGTTCTCAGCAAATGTAGCTACCAAACGTTCGGTCTCTTTACCCAATTCATTCATATAAATTGTAAAAAATTGAGGCTCTAGCATTGATCCCTGTGGTATGCTACATTACATCATGCCAACCAGAAAACGATCCACTTGTGCCTACTCTCTGTCTCATGTTAACTGGCCAATCTTCTTTCATCATCCATCTATTACTCTCTACCCCAACCTCTTATTTTCTACAATCAAATGTTGTGTAGAAATTTAGGTTCTGTTTTCTTGGATCTTACTTGAGAGAGGCATACACTGACCAAGGTGTACAAAATAAAAGTTATTAACTAATACAAATGTAATACCTCATTCTTCATAGAGACCAAAGGACAGTTACATGGGTTTGACTACAAATTGTGAAATTTAGCTATTGTTGCTTATGTACGTCTGCTAATGAGATCTCAGTGCAGCAAAGTTTTATGTTCTCCTCACTGAGGTGTGGGAAAGGTGCACAAGCACAAGATTTTATTTTTTTTTTGTACAATCATTTGTTTATCTCAAGTTCTATGTCGACAGTGCTGCAAAGCCAGCAGCTTTGCAAGAATATTGATCCTGACATTGGTTTGGCTAAAGAGGGAGAAAGAGGAGAGCCCTTAGCACATTTGGAACAGTTAACACTGGAGTAGTAGTAATAACTGGTTGAGTGGGAATTGTTGATCAGAGTACTAGGAGAATTGGCTAAACTATGAATGGTGCCATGGATCTGCAGATGAAGCTTCAGTTGATTCACTCTTTACAAAGTACCGTTCCGAATCTACAACATTGAAATGTCTACTTGGGTTATAATGCTGAACCTCCACCTTCTCACTTGGATTTGGGGAAGTAATATTATCCATTTGGTTGAGCTGACAAAACTGAATTACTTTGGTGTGCTTGGGAATGGTTGACAATTTGATCCTTGGTCAGTTCCACGTGAGCTTATGTCAGTTGGTAGAAATATAGAAGCATTCACTACTAGCCTTTGGGCTATTAGAAGAGGTGGGAAAATAGGACAAAAATCACAGGCTAGTTCATTTATGGTGTCTGCATTTAGGATTTTTGTGGTTGGGTTTCAGGGACTGATACTTGTGCATTGAGATTGGGAGACCTGTCTTAACAGTGTAAACAATGGAAGCTGGAATATAGTCTCGGGAATTTCTCAAATTACAGAAGTACTAAATTTATAGTTGGCTATCTGAAAAGGCATGTGATGACAAGGTGCATTTGTAGCTTATTTGACAGAAACATCAGATTCAGTTTGATACTTCCCATGGTGGGAAAGCTTATTGATACTCCACTGCCTTACTTGAGGGCAAGCCCTCAATGATAGCTGGTGTTTGTATAGTCCTAGTCCTAGTGTGAATCTGTGCCTTCAAGAAAATATGAGCAAATGCTGTGGATGAGGTGGGTACAGTTAGTTTTTGCACTGGAGTTATGTAGAGCTAGAAAAACATGCTTTGTATTTGAGCAGCAGGATAGGTGTTCCAGTCAGTTATGTGAGCTATTCAGAAGAATGTACATTTTGTTCCCCCCACATATTGTGATAAACCATATCAGCTTCATTGTCCTACATGTTTGTTCTGGTGCAAACTGTTGACATAGTAACCTTTTGAATGGTAAAAGCATCTCGTACTGCTGAGAGAAAAAAATTTAGTTTAAAACCCAGGTTGGAAATCTAGATTAAGAAAAACAATCTGCATTTAAGTAGTAAATTTAGCAAAAGAAGACATTCCAAAGCTGTTTGCAGGAATGTGATTGAGATTTTACAGTGAACCACATAAAGAAATATTAAGACAGGTGCCAAAGGCCAGGTCAAAGACAGAGGGATTCTTTTGTGAACAACTTCAAAGTGGAGAGGTGTAATAAGACAATCCCAAGGTTAGATGTATAAACAGTGGAGGCTTAGACAGCAAAGGTGGAGCAGTGAACACTGGGGTACACATACGTGATCTGGAAGGGTATATGGATCTAGGAGAGTTGTGGGAATTGTTGTGAGAGAAGGGAGAGGCGCTGATGGGAACTTGAGGATGAAAATTGTAGGAGCCGATGTAGGTTAGCAAGCAACAAGGCTGATAGTTGAATGTGACTTGATGCAGGTTAGACTGTGGACAGCATTATCTTGGATGAGCTCAACCTCATTGAAGAGTGAACAGTGGAAGACTGGCCATGACAGCATTTAATAGTTGAGTTTGAAGGTAACAGTGACATGGAGTAGAGTATTAGCTTGAGATGAGCTGACACAGGACCAGAAATGGGCAATCTTAGAAGTGCAAGGAGGCTGTCTTCACAAAGGTGGGGATATGAGTTTGGATTGGGGCACCCACTTCAGTTTTGGTCTCTGACAGTAACCAAGAAGAGACTGGGTTTGTGTTTGTGCTGGGGACTGAAAATTACGGCTTTAGTTTGCCTCCTATTCTAACTGAAGAAAATTTCTGCTCATCCAATATTAACATGCATCATGACATATTAGAGGCCATGCAGAGACTGAGAAGTAATGATGCCATTAGAGAATACAGCATTAGAGCATAAGAACTAGAAGCAGGAGTAGGCAATTCAGCCCTTCAAATCTGTTCTGCCATTCAATATGATGATGGCTGATCACATCTCAGCCTCAATTCTACTGCCCGCTGTCCATGCTTCTCAACCCATTACTAATTTAAAATCCGTCTATCTCCTCAAATTTATTCAGTGTTCCAGCATCCACCACACTCTTGGGAAGTGAATTCCACAGGTTCACAACCCTTTGAAATAAATTATTTTTCTCATCTGTTTTAAATCTGCTGCCCGTTATTCTAAAACTTTGACTTCTCCGTTTACATTGTCCCACATGAGGAAACATCCTTTCCACATCTATTTTGTCAATCCCCTTTAGCATCTTATATACTTCAACTGAATTTACTCTCATTCCTGTAAACTCCAGAGAGTATAGGCCTAAGCTGCTGAATCTCTCTTCATAAGACAAGTCCTATATCTCTGGAATCAATCTAGTGAACCTCCTTTGAACTGCCTGCAATACAACTACATCCTTTCTCAAGTAAGGGGACCAAACCTGTATGTGATCTCACTAATGCTTTGTACATTTGCAGCAACACTTCCCTATTTTTATTGCTAAAGGAATCTGGGTGCACAAGAACACCCAGATCCCTTTGCACCGAACTACTCTGAAGTTTCTTTCCATAACATGCTGAAAAAAGGGAGACAATTTACATATTCATTGTCTTTCATAACAGTGCAAGATTTTAATTATAAGTTAAAAATATGAATATTTTTGAAGAGACATGTTGGTGAATCTTTTCATACTGCATTTGTCAGGACAAATACCAAGTTTCTAGCAATCACAGCAAATTACAGTACAGGAGAAAAATGTTGATTCTTAGGTAAATTGACTCTGAATGGAGAGTAGAGAAAGCAATGGGGAACTATAGGTCTGTCATGCTTCTGATTTTTTAAAAAAAGGTTCAAACGTGTTCCTTCTGTTTGCAGCGAATGGGTTCTTGTACATAGTCATTAAAAAAAAGCCAGAGGATCGCATTTACTGCATTAATATTTTCATAGGTTTCAACAAGAAACTTGTTTTGATGGAATGAGCCTTAACTTCCTGCCCAGTGTATATTTTTGATATGTTGAAGAAACATTTGAAATTGGACTTTGTTGTATTCGTTTGGATGAGTGCAAAGTTTCTGCAACATTTCTCACTTTTCAGTAATAAAACAAGTTAAGTACTTTGGTCAGGTTATTAGCGATATAATATAATGGCCTGGCTTTTATGTGGTACTTTGCTCAATGACACTGAGCTATGTGATTATTTTGAAGTTATGCCTATTTAACATCATGAATGGAATTAATGCCATCGGATTATTGCTCGACCTACCCCAAAATACTCTGACCTAGCATGAAATGAGAAGATGTCTGGTCGTGGAGATTAAGTTGATGTTGCAGTCAAAACCTGTCACAGCTGCATGATTTTGATAGACTGGAGGGAATTTTACAAACTGGTCTTTAAATCTTGTTAATCCTAAGGTCAAAGTTGTTACATTAACAAAATAGGCCTAAAGCATCCTTCATAAAGTACTAAGCCATAATGTGCTATAAAATGCCAGAGCACTTAATAAACTATATACAAAAATGGTTAAAAGGTGCATCTGTGGGCTGCATCAAAAGCACACTTTAGGTTTCCCCTAGATGAATTATTTTGCTACTTTTTGAGGCTCAAAACCTATAATATGTTGGGAATGGAGGGGCGGTCATTCGGGGTTAGGATAATTGTAGTTTGCATTTAGGCACAACACTTCCTCTTCCGTTGCCCCTTGAGATGGTCTATAGAATTTTATCATCAGGGTTTATTACCAAAGAGTTCTTTCAGCTCCAGTTGGTAAACTATAAATACTGGCTATAGAACTTGCCAATTCTTAACAGCATATTATTCCACACTAGCGTATTGTCACAAATATTAATCTTTCAGTAAGCATCATCAGGCTTCAGTGAGGGTGAATGTTTTGGCAATCAATATCTGCCAACCAAGTCAGATGCTGTCAACACAATAAAAACTGAACAAAACCTCCCTGTAATTTTTTTAATAAAAGCCCTGGAATGATTTCAAAGCAGAAATGTAATCATTTGATTCAGATGACAGTTCAAAACCATTAAAGCTTCAACCTTGTGGTTAAGGGCAGAGTTATAACCCCTCAATTAGATTAGTACAACGTAATTGCTCCCAGTCATCAATTATTCTCTGTAAATTCCATGAAATCTACAAAGGCCAGTACTTGCGTTGTTTAAATTCAAATGAGTTGTCCTTTTGTTTATGTGTGGAGGGTGGACAGACATTTTTCTGGGCTGTTGAAGTTCATGACCAATATCATACTGATTGCCTAGTTAAGTTTTAAAGGCACAATATGAAGACTAACCAGTGGAAATGAAATGTTGTCAAGATTCCAGGAGACTGTGCCTTTTGGCTGGAAACCAGTAGTAAAGGTTACACGGGAGGTTACACTGGATTAAATTTCATTGGGGTTTTGTACAATTTACGCGAGACCTCTGACTGTTCTTTAGCTTGACTGACCAGCAATAATAGACAGCTTAGCATTAGCCTCGGAGAAGGATTTGCTGAAGCAAGCGGAAGGCTTTTGAAGTTGACAAAATGAGGCTTGAGGTGTTGGGCATTCTTGTTTCTTGTGCTTGTAACTCTATATCATCTTTAGCTATGCTGGAAAATTGTACTGGTAGCTTTATATGTTAAGGGAAAGCTTTAATTGCCTTTCATGAGTCTGGCAGTTAAAAATTTGTATCACACATGTTCGTGAGAACCTTGTTCTTTTCAACTAATGAATTTCTATTACATTTACTGACTCGGTAAAGTCAAGGAACAAAAGGGGAAATAAGAACTCCGTGCATTCCAAATAGAGTAAATGTCATGTGACTCCACATTATGCTTTTGTTTTCATTTTCTGAAATAACAGCTATCTGAGCATTTAGGGTGGTTTTCACATGTTTTATTCTACATTGGTCACACCCTTTAACACATCACTGAGTAAATTGCCCCTTGAATGTGCTAATCCAACCAACTACTTCAAATGGCTCATTGTTGCATGGAGTGCAGATGGGAACTGGGTGTGTTAAATTGAAGCATGTAACCATTCAAATTGCCATGTCAACGGAGAGATGTAAAATGTCTTCGACCAATATAGACAAAATGAAATTAAAATTTGATGGTTTTAATATAAACAGTTCTCTTCACTATCTTTATATTCTCCAAACTATTTTTTAGATATGCTTCAATTCGAGCTGAATGACTGACTGCAGCATGGGATGCTTATATAGCTAAACTTGGCTTACTTATTCTAGAGCTGACTAATAAACCCAGTTTTGTTTTAAGTTTGAGTATGCTGCCAGGGCAAAGGGGCTAGATTTCATACTGCAAACTTGGAGTTTCTCACACTTGGAAGGCAGCAGGACTTTGAATTAATACCAGATCATTAATAAAGCAGTTTTTACATTGTGTTTTGTTATTGTAGGGAAGACATTTTGGCTACAGTTATTATTACATGCACTGTTCAGAGATTCAGTATGTCTTTTTTATGCTCACCAAGTGAACAGATTGAAGTTATGTTGCCACTTAGATTTGGTTCTTCCAGTCCTGTTGGCATTGCATCATTATGTACATCAATTTGATGCCTTGCTGTACACCTGCAAATTGAAAGTCTGATTTGAAATCCCACCGCTGGGACTATCACTTCTACTTTAATTAGTCATCTGGTTCTCAACTTGTACCGCCACGTTTGCATTATTATGAAGTGGAAAGTGGCAATATAACTACAGACCTAAATGGAAAAATCCCCTAAATAGTTGGTGTTTGGCAAGAAGCTACTGCAAATAAGCTGTCAGACTTTATGGGCTTAGGTAGTAAAATCTTAATTAATGAGTAATGTTAAATGCTTGTTACCCATGAGTATTTTGTCATGAGCAGTATGTGTTGCAGTTTAAACATTTTAAAATGTGGTCTTGGTGGTTCAATAGGAGGAGGAAATATCTCCAATTTTAAACAAACATCCTTCTTTAATACTTTCAATTGGTAAATTGCTAAGGTCACTGGATACTTTGTAAATACTATATATTTGTGTTTAGTATCATAAACATTCATAGAATTGTACAGGGAAATTGAAAGGAATTTTAGTTTGAAAGCAGCTATTATGTTTTCACAGAGCAATTCCCTGTTGGTACCCGACAGTCTGCGAGGCACTGATAAGCGCAGGAACGGACCTGATTATTCTAATGATGTGAAAAAGAGGAAGGTTGATGATAAGGACTCCATAAGCCACTATGTAAGTGCAAGCAGTGAAGGCTTCAGAAGAATGCAGACTTACCTTCAAATGTAGAATCTTGCCATTTTTGGTACAAAATGTGAAACCTTGCTACTATTTAACATAATGTCTATGAATGAAATAAAAAAATTAAAACAAGCATGATTTAAGTGTTAAAATGAGAAACTTGCTTAGTTACTTGTGAATTTTCTAGAATTGTATAGCTATTCAACAATGAAGAAGGCCATTTCGCCCAATGTGTCTGCATTGGCTGGTAGAAATGGCTATAGAGTAAGTTCCACTCCCCAGCTCTTCTCAAAAGCCCTACAAGTATCTTCTTTTCAAACATAAATATGATTCTGTTTCAAAAGTTACCATTGAATTGACTTCAACCAGCCTTTCAGATTGGATATTCTAGATCATAGCAATTTGTTGCATTCAAGAAAATAATCTTCCCACCTCCCTGCTGGGTCTATTGCCTATTATCTTTGATACTTGAATTTCCAACTTTCGTGCCAGTAGTAACAGATTCTTTGTATTTGCAAACAATTTTTGCACACTTGAATGAAATCTGTGTACAGGATAAGTTTTAGAAGACCATAAGATATAAGTAAAAGCGCAACCACATCTTCAGGCCTGCTTGAGGGAGAAAATCTGATGTCATTGCACAACTTCAGCTGAGCAAGTGGGAACAAGCAAGAAGAGTCATTGAGTCAGAGAGATGTACACACAGAAACAGATGCTTAGGTCCAATTTGTCCATGCCAACCAGATATTCCAATCTAATCTAATCCACTTGATGAAGGAGCGGCGCCCCGAAAGCTAGTGTGCTTCCAAGTAAACCTGTTGGACTATAACCTGGTGTTGTGTGATTTTTAACTTTGTACACCCCAGTCCTACACCGGCATCTCCAAATCATAATCTAATCCCATTTGCCAGCACCCGGCCCATATAACTCTGAACCCCCTTCCTAGTCATACACCCATCCAAATGCCTTTTAAATGTTGCAATTGTACCAGCCTCCTCCACTTCTTCTGGCAGTTCATTCCATACACGTACCACCTTCTGCGTGAAAAAGTTGCCCCTTAGCTCTCTTTTATATCTTTCCCCTCTCACCCTAAACCTATGCATTCTAATTTTGGACGACTCCACCCCAGGGAAAAGACTTTGTCTATTTACCCTATCCATTCCCCTCATGATTATATAAACCTCTATAAGGTCACCCCTCAGCCTCTGATGCTCCAGGGAAAACAGCCCCAGCCTGTTCAATCTCTGCCTATAGCTCAAGTGTTTAAAAAAAGTGAGAGTAGAAGAAACACTGGCCAAATATTATCCAGGGCATGTACAGGTGCCAGCGGGAAGTGTTTGTTGTGTGGTTGGGATATAAATATATGCAAAATAATGTTCATGAAAGTTTCTGCAATAACTCTTTGTTTTCAGCTTGATCTGCTCACAAATTATCTTAGAGAATCTATTTGCTTCCAGCTAGCTTTACTTAATCATTAACTCTGATTATGTCATTTGCATCATCATCACCATTATCATGCTTTAAATCTGTTACTTTAGATCTTCTACCAAGTCTTTATCCCCATTAAACTTACTTTCTAAACATCTCGTCTAAAGTCTCTAATTCACAGAGTTAGTTTCTGATGCTTTGACCAATCTCCCTGGTCCAATTCTGATATCATTCTGAGGTTGAGGATGTTCTGTACTTGCCCTTCTGTCAGTTATGTGCGTGTCTCTCCCAAGGTAGTTGTAGACTTTCCTGCATTCTCTTCTTCCGAGAAATATTTTCAAATTTCAATTAATTTCTTGTTTAATGATATCAATGCTTTTGACTTCTCCGTATAATCTTGTGATCTGTTTCAACTTTACGTGATCTCAGTTGTGGTGTTTTTGTTATGATCATCCCTTCTCTGCTGATCTCTTACACATGCTGTCTCCCTGGGTTACAGCTCTGGTAACTGTTTCTATGCTTTTCCTCACAATTGTTCACTTTATGATCATTCTCAACATCTACAGCATGGAAACAGACCCTTCGGTCCAACTTGCCAATGTCGACCAGATATCCTAAATTAACCTATTCCTTTCCTATTTATAAACCCATCCAGATGCCTTTTGAATGTTGTAATTATTACAATCTCTGGCACTTCCTCTGGCAGCAAGTTGTACTCTCAATCTGTTGTTTATCAGTAACTCTTGATAGTAATAACTAATTTTGTAGTAGTTTAGATTGATAACTTAGAGCAAGATTGAAATCTTTGTTTTTCGTTAACAATCATAGAGTCATAGATATGTTCAGCACGGAAACAGACCCTTCTGTGCAACTTGTCCAGGCCGACCAGATATTCTAAATTAATCGAGTCCTATTTACCAGCAGTTAGCCTGTATCACTCTAAACCCTTCCTATTCACATATCCGAGGAGAAAGTGAGGACTGCAGATGCTGGAGGTCAGAGCTGAAAATGTGTTGCTGGAAAAGCGCAGCAGGTCAGGCAGCATCCAAGGAGCAGGAGAATCGACGTTTCGGGCATAAGCCCTTCTTCAGGATTCCTATTCACATATCCATCAAGGTGCCTTTTAAATGTTGTAGCAGCCTCCACCACATCCTCTGGCAGCTCATTCTAAACACACTCCACTCTCTGCATTAAAAAGTTGTCCCTTAGGTCCCTTTCAAATCTTTCCCCTCTCACCTTAAGCCTATGCTCTCTGGTTTTGGACACCCCCATCCCGGGGAAAAGACCTTGGATTTTCACCCTATCCATATCCCTCATGATTTTATAAACCTCTGTAAGGTTGCCCCTCAGGTTCCTACACTCCAGGGAAAATAGCCCCAGCCTTTCAGCCTCTCCCTATAGGTCAAACCCTCCAGCCCTGGCAACACCCTAGTAAATTTATCTGAACCCTTACAAGTTTCACAACATCCTTTCTATAGCAGGAAGACCAGATTTGCACACAGTATTCCAAAAGTGGCCTAACCAATGTTCTATACAGCCGAAAACTGACCTCCCACTCGTATACTCAATGCACTGACCAAAAAAGGCAAGTGTACCAAGCGCTGCCTTCACTATCCTATCTACCTGCAACTCCACTTTCAAGAAACTGTGAACCTGTCAAAATGCTTCCTAACATCTCTCCTGAATGGTCTGGCCCTAATTCTCAGATTATGCCCCTAATTCTCAGACTGTGCCCTTTGGTTGTAGAATCCCCAACCAGTGGAAACTGTTTATCTTTATCTACCCTGGATTTTCCTGTTAATATTTCAGAGAATTCACACCTTAACATTCTAGATTCTAGAGAAATTAGGCCTTATTTGTATAAACTCCCTTCATTACAAAATTCATGATGTTCAAAATCATTCTTGTAGATCTACATTGTACTCACTCCAAGGCCAGTCTCCTTCCTAAATTCTGGTGCCCAGATCTGCTCACAATCTGCATGTGGGTTCTAATCAGGGCTTTGTATAACTGCAGCATAACTTTCACATCCCTGTGCTTCCATCAAATCTGTGTGTTACAGTGAAGGTTGAGGGATATATCAGAGTAAGTATTCAAGTTAGCTCGCTGAACTTGAAAGTTTGTTTTCAGATGTTTCGTCATCAGAGAGAGTATTCGGTGAAGTGCTGGTAGTATGTCCCACCTCTCTAATTATAGGTCTTGGTTTCTTAAGGTGGGTAATGTCATTTCTGCTTTTTTTTTTCAAGGGGAGGTAGATTGATTAAAATCCTATGTGTTTATTGATGGAATTCTGATTAGAATGCCATGCCTCTAAGAATTCTTGTGCATGTCTTTGTTTTGCCTGTCATAGGATGTGTGTGTTGTCCCAGTCAAAATGGTGTCCTTCTTTGTCTTGAATGATACTTTGTAATTCCTAAGTGTCTTTGGATTTTTTTGAAGAATTTCAAACTGAAAATTTCTTATTATTTACTAAGCTATGGTAGAAGGTTAGTGATGTAATAAAACAAAGAACTGTAGATGCTGAAGATCTGCAACAAGCATAAACCAAAATTGCTGGAGAAACTCTGCAGATCGGATAGCATCTGTAGAGAGAAAGTAGGGTTAACATTTTGAGTCCTGTGACTCTTCCTAAGAACTGCTTCAGTTCTATTCTACTAAATCTGAAAGGCTACAACTCAAAACATTAACCAATGATGATGAGGTGTTTGTACTGCCCAAAATACTGGGCCAGTATTTATTTGTTCCATATATAGTCTCCCCATCCTTCAGACAGTATTTCTGGGCTTGGATGTATTCTTCATCTTGTTTTTGGACTTGTTCTAAATTCCTTTAAGTAGCTGGTAAGTTATTTAGAAGCTTCCGATTTGTAGGCTTCAACTTCATGAATTCTAAGTCATCTTGTTCTGTTCCATTCGATATCCTTGAAATTGTATCTTCTGTTGTTTGGTCCTTCTATCTTAGATTCTTCATAGGCACAATTCTCTGTCAACCATCAGGATTATTAATGAATGAATGAATCCATGCCTTCTTCTGGCCCGGCCTCTGTTCTTTCCATTGAATTTTGTCTGTTCAGGAATTGAATTTAATCCAACACTAAAATTGCATTGAATACCGATAATATGCTTTCCTGTGAAGCTGCACACTCAATGCCTTGTCTTGCTAATATGTTGGTAGCAATGGTTCCCACAGGATAATGCACTGACTTTGTCCTTCTGGTTTGCCTTAACTAACCCTGAAACAGTTTGCTGCCTGGTCCATCTTTTCTTCTACTTCCCCATTCCTGGAGCTGGGCACGGTCTCTTGAATGTTTCGGTGAGTGGTAGGCTGGATTTCACAACTGCTGTTCCTGCAGTTGCTACAGTGTCTTGCAGTTTATTAATTGGGGTATTGCATATTATTTTCCAGCCTTCAACTTTCCCACCAGTCCTCCAATGTCCTGATGAGCCTTTGAAAGCACTTTTTTTATGTTTTTCTTGACCGTGAGACACCCTTCAGTTGCTGAAGCATTCAGTTTGATGCTTTTTCTGCCTTTCCTGCTATCTTGTGTTTGAGGTCCAGCTCTGTCTAGTCTCCCAAAGAAATGCTGCTAAAGTCCATGGAACTTCCTGCAAAAACTTGTTAATTGCAGCATGATCGAGACTTACATTATTTTCACAAAACTTAGAATTTCTGCTCCTTTCCAACACTCTGCAGTTGATTTTGTGACTTTGATGCTGATGATGCAATGACATTGTTATCAGGTATACTTCTGTTGTTAATCCATTCTCTACAGGAAAACCTGCTGCTTATAGCTCCATAAATCCTGTTTTGGTGCTTCTCTTCTCCCTTAAGCTGAAGTTGTCTCACATCGAATGCTAGATTTACCAGGATTTGTGAATCTCGGGAACACACTTGCAAAACCTGCAGAGCAGACTGAATTGGAAGCTACCAATTTTATTAAGTATTATAATTGTTACATGCCTGCTGTAAATGGGTTAGTTCCAGTTTGGAGGTGACTTCATAAAATGCTCAGAATTTTGCCTGACTCTACCCCAATCGTTTATATTTATTCATGTTAAAACTTGCCAGCTATTTCCTCCTTATGCCCAGTGACTGCTGATGATCTACTACAGTAGACTTTGTACCTGCTGAAAGCATGTTATATTCATAGTGTAGTAGTAGCTGATCAAGCCATTAGTCCTAACAAATTTTAATATTTCAGTTCATCTGAAAATATTTATCTTGTTTTAAAGGACAGCGACGGAGATAAAAGTGATGACAATTTAGTAGTGGATGTTTCTAATGAGGTTTGTACTTTTTTTCATTTTGTGTGTCATGCTGTCTCATACTTTATTAATGACCTTGCAGCAATGTTTAACTTTTTTGTGTTTTGAATGGATGCTCGATACAAAATTAAATGTTATTTAACATTTCCCTTGAAATAATGGAAAATGAAGCTTAATTCAATGTAGTAAGCATTTTACGTTATCTTCAGACAGTGTAATTTCAACGTTTCTTTTTCTGTCTTCCCATTCCAATCTTTTAAAGATGTTTGTTTATATTGAGCAATGGTTCAATGGGGCTGGAAGCCCAAGTACCAAGGCCACTTACAAGTTCAAAGGGCATTTTGTTATAATAGGCTTTACAGATTATTTGATCCTCCTCTTAGTTGCTGTCAACCCACAAGGACATAACCGCACTTAATAGCAACATGAGCAGGAACCCCGATTTAAATTTACTACCATCTCCGAACGCTGAGAAACTCTGGTCAAGTCTTTATCAGCTTATTTATACTGGTTTTGATTCTCTTGCTGACATAAAAATATTGTTTGATGAAAAGGTGCATTGTTCTCATTCCATGTGCCAGTTTATAAATCTTGGTGTCCTCTGTAAATCATTTCAATGTCTTATCTCTATTTTTGCTATTTTGGATAGAGCATTAGGCATGGACAGAGAATCATAGCCTTCTTTAGAAGGATGAATAGTTAAACAGTTTCCTCAGACTTCCTTCATCTGTACCTTTTATTGCAAGTCGGATTTTTGGAAGATTCATTTTGCTGAAGGATGGGAAGAGAAAATATCATGCTATGATTTGATTTATTTTAAAGTCTTGTTTCATCCTCCTTTATGCTCTCTGGTGTTGAGGATATCTATGCTAACAGTTGGAATATTTTCCACTTTTAGGTATTGGTGTCAAAGTCTAGTCCTTTCTTTCACCTCTTTTAACCCGAACACAGGACAACCCTTTCGTTCTTCCTTTCAACTGCATCGTTGATTTATTTCTCTTTTCTGCTGTCAGTTATTACTTAACATCATTGAGATGGATTCCTAATTAGTGCCCACATTGCAGCTAGGTTTTCATTGAATAGATGAAAGCATTGCACTTAAACCCAAATGGCCCCTTTATGTCTGTTAGAAAGGAGAGTTAGATCTGAATTTTATTTTGGAGGTGATGACATAAGGTCAAAGAAATAGTTTTCCAGTATGTCCTACAGAATTTAACTATCTTGCGGCTTGGAGGCTGTTCAGGCAAGAAGTTTGCTTTGCAAGATTAAAGTTTACCAGAGACAGATAAAATGAATTACATACACAAAGGAGTGATTGAGGAATCGTGTGGTGGTCCATAAGTTTGGTTGTCTCAGATGGTGGTTTGGCAGGTTCCAATCACAGGTGATGAGGTGGGGAACGATGCTATAAAGGTGCTTACCTTGCAGATTCACCTGTTCACCCCATCTTTAAGTTGCCAGGTTTCCCGAGGTCTGGGAGACCTGCTATCTATGGTAGGAAATAGAATAATAATTAAAATGAAGGGAAGCTGCCTGCTTATCACCCCTTATCCAACTTCCATTTGTAGCAGGTTCAGATACCTTAGATTTCAACCGTCTATCTTTGGAAGTTAGGATTCAATTCTCGAAATATTGACTTTTCATCCAGGTCCTGACATTTACTTTGTGCCATGAGTGATTGTTGATGCAGGTCGATCAGAGTTTGGGCCATTACTAAAGTTTCCCTCCAAGCTTTTAAAATGAGGAACATACCATTTTTTTGACGACAACATCTCAGGCTCCTGTTTTAACATAGGATCATTATCACAAAAGGAGGCCAATCAACCCTTCAAACCCATGCTCATTTTCTGGACCTCACCAATCAGACACATTACACAATTCAATCCCACAGCTCTGTGAGTTCACATCCCTCAATTGCTTCTTCAATTTCCTTCCAAAATCATTTACCATCTCTGCTTTCACTACCTTCCTATCCAGCAAGTTCCAGATTATTACATTGAATACTGCGATAAAATTTCCTCTCAATCTCTTGCCAAGGAGGACAGCCCAACTACCCCACCCACAGTTGTAGCTAAGTTCCCTCGGCTCTGGAGCTATTTTTGTAAATTTCCTCTGCAACCTCTTAA
Organism: Chiloscyllium plagiosum; assembly: GCF_004010195.1. Classification (NCBI taxonomy): domain Eukaryota; kingdom Metazoa; phylum Chordata; class Chondrichthyes; order Orectolobiformes; family Hemiscylliidae; genus Chiloscyllium; species Chiloscyllium plagiosum. Next base: position 80,791,337 of record NC_057711.1, on the reverse strand, counting down.
GGACCTTCCTAAATTGTAATGACCAGGACTTGATGCAATACTCCAACTGTGGCCTAATCAGAGCTCGATAAACTTTCAGCAAGACTTCTGTTTATCTCTTACTAATTGTGAGGCCCATGTACTTTGCTAACTGCTCTCCAATGTGTCCTATTACCTTCAAGGATCTATGCTCACGAGTCACCAAGTCCCCATGTCTTTGTTTACTCTTTAGAACTGTGCTATTTAATCAATATTACCTTTCACTATTCTTTCCGTTAAAATGTACTGCCTGAAGCTTCACTGATTAATTTCTATCATTTATCTACCGATTCTACTAAATTAGGTATCAAACGTTGCAGTCAATTGAAATCATCCTTAATGTTAGTCACATCTCCTCTTTGACAAATTTTGAAATTTTGGTTTGTATTCCAAAGTTGTATTAATTCATATCTTATCAAAGAAAGCAGTTATCCAAGTATTGAAACTTGCAGAATACCACTGTCTACCATCCACCTATCTGAACAACAGCTACTCACCATAGCATGCTGTTTCGATCTTACAGCCAACTTTTTATCAAAGCCCTCTGATGGTATTATTCCATGAGTCTGAATTTTGTTAACCTGCCTTTTATCTGCAAAGTTGTTAATTTGTGAATGCAAGAATGACAAGAATATGTTCTATCTGTATGTGTAGGACCCATCATCACCACGAGGCAGTCCTGCACACTCGCCTCGTGAAAATGGCTTGGATAAATCTCGCTTACTCAAGAAGGATGCTTCCAGTAGCCCAGCTTCCACGGCATCTTCTGGCAGCTCCTCATCTCTCAAATCCAAAGAGCTAGGCCATGTGAGTATCAGGTGGAAGCATTTTCAATTAAATTTTGCCAGAAATTATAGAAATCAAATTTGGTTATTACCTTAAAATGCTTTAGAGCAGAAACTACATGATTAGATTAGATTACTTACAGTGTGGAAACAGGCCCTTCGGCCCAACAAGTCCACACTGACCCGCTGAAGCGCAACCCACCCATTCCTGTACATTTACCCCTTTACCTAACACTACGGGCAGTTTAGCATGGCCAATTCACCTGACGTGCACATCTTTGGACTGTGGGAGGAAACCGGAGCACCCGGAGGAAACCCACGCAGACATGGGGAGAATGTGCAAACTCCACACAGTCAGTTGCTTGAGTCGGGAATTGAACCAGGGTCTCTGGCGCTGTGAAGCAGCAGTGCTAACCACTGTGCCACCGTGCCACCCACGACTTCTGTATAACAAGATTAGATGCATCCATAATTGTGGCTATGCAATAAGTTTGCACATGTTTTATTTAGAATAGGGAGTAAAGCATTATGTAAATGCTGTCTTGATATTTGGCTCAGGAAATATTTGATCTAAGTCCTATAAAGATTTAAGAACGAGTCTTGCAGAAGACTATTAAAACTATGCATGCTAAATTGTGTGCATATAGAGTCATAGAGATGTACAGCACGGAAACAGACCCTTTGTTCCAACTCGTCCATGCCAACCAGATATCCTAACCTAATCTAGTCCCATTTGCCAGCACTTGGCCCATATCCCTCTAAACCCTTCCTATTCATTTACCCATCCAGATGCCTTTTATGGTGGCATATAATAAGATAACATTGTGCTGATGACACCTCCTGCTCTTGAACAGTTAACAAATAGATAATTTACAGGTGAAATTTACATGGTTAACATTTTTGAAAAACAGCATACTGGTGAGAGAAAAAACTTGCAGACAGAGACATAATATTATCTACATGTAGTGATTGGAGTCCTTAAAGTCCTTTAAAGTGATTTAACATCTCATTCCTTGCTGCTTTGTGTCTCCAAGCTAGACATACAGATAATCAGTTTTTTTGGGGTCTCTATTGTCTACCTTATAACTTATAATGTGTTTAATGTGTTACAGAGCAGACATTAGAGCAACAAAACAACCAATTTTGATATGTACAGTTTACCAGCACAAAGCAGCACAGAGTGAGGTGTTAGGTCTTTTTGATGGGTTTTCAGGGGTTAATTTGCTATGTGTTTTGAGTAAGCTAACCTATCAAGTTAATTAATCCCTGATAAGTGATTGATTATTGGACCATTATTATCATAACACAGCATCAAATTCAGATATAACTCCACATGCTGATGTTGCCTCTTAATTAGTTTAGGTTAGGTTTGGGTTTTTAAGTGTTTATTAGTGTCTGTTACCTGAGTTGCCAGTGCAAAATTGATCTTTTATGCTCTTGACAGTGTGCATTGTAGATGTTGCCTCTTAATTAGTTTAGGTTAGGTTTGGGTTTTTAAGTGGAGAAAGTGAGGTCTGCAGATGCTGGAGATCAAAGTTGAAACTTTATTGCTGGAACAGCACAGCAGGTCAGGCAGCATCCAGGGAACAGGAGATTCGACGTTTCGGGCATAGGCCCTTCTTCAGGAAGGGTTTTTAAGTGTTTATTAGTGTCTGTTACCTGAGTTGCCAGTGCAAAATTGATCTTTTATGCTCTTGACAGTGTGCATTGTAAAGTATGATTTACACACTGTATATAAATGCAGGATTTTATGATGTATAAGCTTGACTGAAAGAAGGCAACTGTGATCTGAATCATTATGGTTTGTGTGGCCTAAAAGTATGTAAGTGCAACATGCAGCAATGCAATAATTACTACTTTATTTTGCAACCGGAAGTTTTACCCAAGTAATGTCATTTTATATATTTCAAAAGAAGCTAACCTTAAGTTTCCATTTGCAATTTAATCTGAAATCTCAAAGTAGCTGGAAAGTATTCATTCAGAGATGTACATAGATCAGTCATGTAGTAATAGGCTGAATGTTTACAGTGGAATTTTCCCATGCCCAGAGTGATGTGAGCATTGGTGAGAAATGTGGGGACATAGGCAAGAATGAAACAATCTGATTCTTGCCATCAAAAAAACAAATTTCCAAGTTTTTCTTTGAGGTTTCCATGGTGAGATTAGAATCTTGCAGATAAATGGTAACTACCTCATTTTCATGTATATGCATCTCATTAATAACAAACTGTGCCACGTATGTACAGCTTGCAGCTCTCTCCTCCTTTCCTGAGTAGTTAGACAGTGATAATTCTGAATTGAAAGTCAAAAGTTAGCTGGCAGATGCAGCACTCTGCTTCTTATCTTGGCCTTCATTTTAAAATCACCTTCCTAACATGTCTATGAATGCTCCATAGACAGTATCCTCATCTACCTAAGTCAACAGTGACAAACCACCAGTCTCACCACATTATCATGGCCGATTTTCAGTCAACTTAGAAGTAATTTAAGATTTTCGTTTTGGAGCTCAGGGAACCTTTGACATGCATGCTTGTGGTGAATTGCTTTGTGAACAAGGATACATAACCATCTCCTGCAACTACATGTGATTCATCTTAGAGCTCATAGCTATATTTTGTAGCATTAATTCACTTTGCACTTAATTGGAACTACCAGCTTTAGTAAATTTTTTTGCATTCACTTTTGAGACATGGGCATTGCTGTCTGGGCTTGCATTTATTGTCTGTCTCACCTTGCACTTGAGAAGGTAGTTGTGAGTTGCCTTTCAAACCACAGCAGTTCACCTGCTGCTAGAGACAAGTTCCATTCCATTCAATCCAATGACATTGAAGGAACAGTGGTATTTTCCAAGTCAGACTGGTGAATAGCTTGGAGGGGAACTTGCTCATGGTGGTGTTCCCATATATTTGCTTCCCTTGTGTTTTTTTTAGTTGGAAGATTGTCAATTTGAAAGGCGCTGCTTAAGGATCTTTGGTGAATTTCTGCAGTGCATCTTGTAGTGCACACTGCTGCTACTGAACGTCAATGGTGGAGGGTGTGGACATTGTGAATGTGGTGCCAATCAAACAGGCTTCTTGGTCCTAGATGGTTCCAAGTTTCTTAAGTCTAGAAGGAGCTGCATCCAGGCAAGTGGGAATATTCCATTACACTCCTGACTTGTGCATTGTACTTAGTGGAGGAGACCGAATGCAATGTATCCAGATTTGCTGATGATACAAAAAGTGATTGGAGGACATGTTTTGGTGAGGTTGTAAAGAATTTGCAAGAGGATATAGATAGGTTGAACAAATAGGCAAAGCCTGACAAATGAAATTTGAAATTTAATGTAAGAAAATGTGAGGTTATGCACTTTGGTAGGCAGAATCAAATGGCAGTATGTTTTTTAATTGGAGAGACAATCCAAGAAGGTACAGCACAAAGGAATTTGGGTCTTTGTGCATGAAATGTAATGAGATAGCGTGCAAGTAATTTAGAAGTATAATAGAATTTTGCCCCTTATTGCGAAGGGGTTGGAGATTAAAAACAGAAAATCCTTGTGACAACTTTTCTAACACCACAGCAGGCTGTTCCTGAGGCTGCACCTGGAGTGCTGTGTATAGTTTTGGTTACCATATTTAAGAGAGGATATACTAGCATTGGAGGAAATTCAAAACAGATTTGTGAGACTGGTTCCTAGGATGAAAGGTCTGACTTATCAATACTGGCTAAACAATTTGAGCCTTTAGCCTTGTGAGGTTAGATGACTGAAAGGTGATCGTATTGAAGCATAAGACTCTGAGGGTACTTCACAGGGGAAAAAAAAGTCTCTAAAATAGTCATGCCAAATTGGAAGACAAATTAGGGCATGTGTAGTCACATTGGGGGCAAAGTGGTATTTTCGGGTTTCATGGTGGAGGTTGCAAGGACATAGGAACATAAGAAACAGGAGCAGGCATAGGCCATTTGGCTCCTCAAACCTGCCCTATAATTCACCCAGATCAATCCTGATTCCCCCAGGTCTCAACTCCTCTTTCAGGCCAGCTCCTTAAAGTCCTTAACAACATGATACTTTGAAAACCGATCTACCGCTTTCTGAAATACTTTCAGTGATCTAGTGTTTACACTAGTGGGGAATCTTGAACTATGAGATGCAGTTACAAAATAAGAGAGCACTCATTTAAAATTAAGATGTGAAAGAAAAATAGAAGCTAGTGAAAGTCTGGAATTCTGTACCCCAGATAGTGTGGACACTAGATCACTGAAAGTATTTCAAGAAGCGGTAGATCGGTTTTCAAAATATCATGTTGTTAAGGACTTTAAGGAGCTAGCCTGAAAGAGGAATTGAGACCTGGGGGAATCAGGATTGATCTGATCAGAATTACAGGGCAGGTTTGAGGAGCCAAATGGCCTATGTCTGCTCCTGTTTCTTATGTTCCTATGTTCTTGTAACCTCCACCATGAAACCCAAAAATACCACCTTGCCCCCAATGTGACTATACATGCCCTAATTTGTCTTCCAATTTGGCATGACTATTTTAGAGACTTTTTTTATTCCTGACAGGCTACTGTGATTGCATACAAACATGTTTGTTGAATCAAATTTATCTTAAAAAATGGTGTTGATTCATTTGCCCTTTCCTCTCAGTTCATGGGGTCACTATTGCCTCCTCCAACACCTTTTTTCTAGGCATTGTTCTTTCCCTTCACCAACCCCCTTGAGAGATCAAAACCAGTTAGCCACTTTGGCTCTTATCTGGTGCTGTTATGGGAAAGTGACAATCCAAGCCGGGGTTTCTGATTGCTCAGTACAGAGATCGTGAATTTCCACTCTCAAAAAGTCTTGTTCTCTTCCTAGAACACAAGGCCATAAGACAAATGAACAGACAAAGGCGATTCAGACCATGAAGTTTGCTCTGCCATTCAATGAGATCTTAATTCCTCTTAGTGATGTATGCCTATCTCAGCCTCTGTAGTCCTCTGCAATAAAGAAATTCCCAAATACACTTCTGTCTGAAAGAATAATTTCCTCCTCATCTCTAACTTAAATGGGCATTCTCTTACTCTCCCTTATTCTGGGAGATTAGGAATCTGGTCTCAGACTCTTCCACAAGGAGAAATAACCTTTCAGCATCCACCCTGTCAAGTCACCTAAGAAGCTCATACATTTCAGTAACATCACTTCTCATTCTTCTAAATATGAATGAGTACAGGCCCAACCTACTTAACATCTCCTCACAAGACAGTCCCTCATAGCTGATATCAGCCTGGTGAATATTCTCTGGACTGTCTCTAATGTCAGTATACCTTTCCTTAGATAAGGGGCTTGAAACTGTTCACAGTATTCCCAGCTGTGGTCTGACCATTGCCTTTCGTGTTGGCAAGATTTCCCAATTTTCATACGTACTTTCCTTTGAAATAAATGTCAACATTTCATTTGCTCTCCCTATTACCTGCTGAACTTGTGTGCTAGCATTTTGTGATTTATGCATGAAGGCTCTCAAATTCTTCAGTTCTGTAGTAACTCCTTTTAAATAATAAACCATTCTTTTACCTGCCAAAGTGCATCCCTTTATATTTTTGAACATTAGTTTCGTCTGCCAAATTCTTGCCCACTCATTCAGCCTTTCTATATCACTCTGCAGACTCTGTACTATCTTTACCTCATGCCTTCCCACCTATTTTTGTGTTCTCTGCGAATTTGACAGAACTTCGCCACAAGGACCAGTGTTGGGTCTAATCTTTTTCGTTATTTATATAAATGATTTGAATGTGAGCATAAGAGGTATAGTTAGTAAGTTTGCAGGTGACACCAAAATTGGAGGTGTAGCGGACAGAGAAAAAAGTTACCGCAGAGTACAGCAGATCAGATGAGTTAATGGGCTGAGGAGAGGCAGATGGAGTTTAATTTAGATCAATGCAAGGTTCTCCATTTTGGGAAAACAAATCTTAGCAGGAGTTATGCACATAAGTCCTAGGGAGTGTTGCTGACCAAAGAGACCTTGGAACCAGGTTCGTAGCTTCTTGAAGTAGGGTCGCAAGTAGGTAGGATAGTGAAGAAGGCATTTGGTACGTTTTCCTTTATAGGTCAGAGTATTGAGTACATGAGTTGGGAAGTTATGTTGCGGCGGTACAGGACATTGGTTAGGCCACCTTTGGAATATTGCGTGCAATTCTGGCCTCCTTCCTATTGGTAGTGTTCAGAAAAGATTTACAAGGATGTTGCAAGAGTTGGAGGATTTGATCTATAGGGAGAAGTTGAACAGGCTGGGGCTGTTTTCCCTGGAGCATCTGAGATTGAGTGGTGACCTTATAGAGATTTATAAAATCCTGAGGGGCATGAGGGATAGGATAAATAGACAAAGTCTTTTCCCTGGGAGGGCTGAGTCCAGACCTAGAAGGCATAGGTTTAGTGAGAGGGGAAAGATAGAAAAGGGACCTAAGGGGCAACCTTTTCACGCAGAGGGTGATACATGCATGGAATGGGCTGCCAGAGGAAGTGGTGGAGGCTAGTACAATTACAATATTTAAAAGGCATCTGGATGGGTCTATGAATAGGAAGGGTTTGGAGGGATCTGGGCCAGGTGCTGGCAGGTGGAACTAGATTGGGTTGGGATATCAGGTTGGTATGGATGAGTTAGACCGAAAGGTCTGTTTCCGTACTGTACATCTCTATGACTCGATTACTCTACATTGACTTTCCTCATCCAAGTCATTTATATATTGTTAATAGCTGTTGTTTCAGCACTGATTCCTGTGACACTCCACTCGTTACGGATTGCCACCCTTTATCCGAACTCTCTGTCTTCTATTTGTAGCTAATCGTCTATCCTTGTCAACATACTACCTCCAAAACCCAACATCTTTTTAAGTAGCCTAGCATGTGGTATCAAATGTCTTCTGGAAATCAAATATTTTGCATCCATTGCTTCATCTTTATCTACCTTACTTGTTACCTCCTCAAAGAACTCTAATCATTTTGTCGGACTTGATTTCCCCTTTATGAATCGTGCTGATTGAGCTTGATCATTTTATGTTTTCAAAACGCTCCGCTATTATATCTCTTACAATAGATTCTTAATGTTTTCCCAATAACCGATGTTAAACTAATTGGCCTTACATTTATCTGTTTTTTTTTGTCTCCTACCTTTTTAAATAAGGGTATTACATTGGTAGTAGTTTTAGGTAAAACTAGAAATCATTAATTGTGTCCAGTTCACCCTTTTGAAAAAAGATCTTTGCAGCATTTCTAAGCTCCGAGCTTTCCTGACTTGTATCCACTCTAGTCAAGGAATGTTGAGGGCAATAGCTATCCTGCTCAACTTTTCAAAGAAAAACTTTGTTCTTTTTTACGAAGCATGCGGCCAATGTATGTTTTGAAATTGAATTAATATTATAATCATTGGAATAACTTTTACACTTTGAAACCTGACTTTGCAGCATGAAAAGACCGGCACCCCAGTGATGAAATCCAGTACCCCAACTCCGCGAGGTGATGTGCCAACTCCGGGCACAAGTGCATCTTCAGGACCACGTCCGGGCCTCTGCAAACCTCCAGGATTGGACTCATTACGTAAATCGTCTATAATCTATCTTTCTTTGTGTACAAATGGTGAAGCATTTGATAAATGTTCCTTTTTTCATTTTTAGAGTAGTCTTGTTCATATTCAAAGTCTAATTAAAGAAGGGAATGCTGTGGAGCAGCATGTCACATTAATTTAAATTGCCAACACTTTGAGCCAATTCAGCAGATCTATATTTTGAAAGTGTTTCTGTATTTATGATTAGTTGTAAACTGTCCTGCAAGAATAAAAATTTTAGCAATGTAAGGTGTAGGTTTATCTTTGAATCTTAACCATAATCCACATTGGGCAAATTTTTTTAAAAAAGTAACCCTTTTTCACAATTACTTTATAGCCTCAGCATTAAGGCCGCCCTTGGCAGTACCAGGACCTTATCCTTCACCTTTTGGGATAGTGCCTCATTCCGGTATCAATGGAGATCTGAACAGCCCAGGAGGATATCCAGGCTTGCACAATATCTCACCTCAGATGAGTGCTGCAGCAGCAGCAGCAGTTGTTGCTTATGCGCGACCCCCTATGGTAAGTCATGGATCACACACAATCACAAAGTTAGTTGACTTCATTAAGTAAATGAAAAGGTAGCAATAGTAGAAGATTGACTGCAGATCTGTAGGTTGTCTTCTTGCTATATAAGATGTTTATCAGATCCCTTTGAAAACTACAGTTTGGATTAAATAAATTATTTCATTTTTAAGGTGGTTTTGTGTGACATGAACTTTAATTATGAGGAAATGTTGAGGATATTAGCAATCATTTCTTTTACAAAATGAACACACACTTAAAACTCACTAAATGAGATTTTAAATTTAATGGCATCATTAACAAGAAAAAGCAATTTGGAAGACAAAAACGTTGCTAAACCAATGAAAGATATTAAATAAGAATAACCCAAAGACGTGGAGCTAAGGTTTATTTTAAGAAGAGCTAAGTTGGCAGAAGGCTAATGCTTGGAGACTTTGGGAAGAGACCAAGATGGATCATCCATTCAGCAATTATGGCTGAGGATTTCTGTAAACACTTCCGCCTTGTTTTTTTTCCAATGAAGTGCCAGGCTGCCCATCATTTAGGATGGGAATTTTCCTGACTCTTTCTGCTCCAGCATGTTGTTTAATTCTCTCCTATTTCAAATCTAACTTTAGACATACCTACGTTACATAGATCACAGCAGTTCACGAATCACGTAGAAACCATAGAAGCGCAGAACACTTACAACACAGAGAACACGTTTAGCCCATTGTGTCTGCACTGGCTGAATAAACTGGAAGCCCATTTTAATCCCACTTAACAACACTTGTTCCCTAGCCTTACAGGTTTCAGCACTTCAAGTGCAGATTCAGATTCCTTTTAAATGAATTGAGTGTTTCTTCCTCAACTAACAAACTGGATAGCGATTTCCAGACACCTCTGGGTAAAAAAAATCTTTCCTCATGTCCACTCTCATCCTTTTGCCAAACACTTAAATCTGTGTCCCCTGGTAAGTTATGTCTCCACTGGGTAATAAGTTTCCATCGCCTTCTCAAAGCCAGTTGGATTAGGGCAAAAACGATGTATACATCCCGTGAATGAAATGAATTAAGGAATGCATGCATGAATGAATAAATAAACAAATAAATTATGACTGGATATGGGAGGAAAAGTTTGAATTAATCTATTGCTTGTGGTTTCACTGTTTAACATGCATTGAGGCTTCTGTTGTAGCTTTACCAGATTGGTATTTCTTTTCTCTAGGTATGTGTGGTGCTGCTTTGGCAAACTATTCTACATTTCTTGTTGATTTCTAGCTTAATGGTAATGGCAAAGTGAGAGATTTGCCAGACAGAGACTGTAGATTGTCACCAATTTATTTTGTCTGTGATTGGGCCACCCCAACTCATGGGTGTTCAGTTTTATTTTGCTATATCTGTTCTGAATCTTTGCCACTTAACACCATGTTAGTATCCCAGAAAATGACAGGAGTTCATGGTATGAAGGCATGATTTTGTTTCTAAAGGGCTATGTTGAGGACCAGACCAAATCCCCTTAATTCCCATCTGGAGGGAAGGTCTTGTGAGAGACTTGGGTGTGTTCTCATTGGAAAGAAGAAGGCTAAGAGGGGATTTGATAGAGACATACAAGATGATCAGAAGATTAGATAGGATAGACAGTGGAAGTCTTTTTCCTAGGATGATGACATCAGCTTGTATGAGGGGGCATAGCTACAAATTGAGGGGTGATAGATTTATGGCAGATGTCAGAGGCAAGTTATTTTACTCAGAGAGTGATAAGGGCGTGGAGTGCCCTGCCTGCCAATGTAGTTAAGTCAGCCATATCAGGGGCATTTAAACAATCCTTGAATAAGCACATGGATGATGATGGGATAGTGTAGGAGGGGTGGGCTTAGGTTAGTTCACAGATCGGCGCAACATAGAGAGCCAAAGGGCCTGTTCTGTGCTGTATTGTTCTGTGTTCTAAAAATCTAACAAGGAGGTTCCCAGATCCTAATTTTATATCTAATTTAAGACAAATGTAAAGTGCTGTATTCCAGATGTGATTCGATTCTTACAGCACAGTTAAATACAAATAAACAAAGTAGAATTGGCCTACCTTTATTGAAATAATTAATAAAATAATATCTTATTTAACTGCTAATCATTAACTGTTCCAATATAGCAGCATCACATAAACGCACCATTGGCAAAAGCTAATTCAGCAAAGCAGATTTTCTCAGGTGCCATCTCCTGTACAGTCCAGGACAAAGGAACACCAAAAGAAAAATAATCCAGCAAAAGAGAGAGAACTCAAGCTTTTTACTACAATGGAGAGAACACTGTATCAGCTCTAAAAGCCCCAACTCGAAGCAAAACTTAAACTAACCCTGGCTCTGTGACAGCCTGACTCTATCCACCCATGTCTCTTTTGTCTAATTTTAAAGAAAGACTCGGGGAGCTCAAAGCTGTTTATCCACTGCTTTTGACACAGACATTTTTTCACCACTGTGGCAATACATCTCTGCAAGAGAAATAACACAGAATAAACCTCTTTTAAAGGGACAGTACTCTTGCAAATATGTTGTGATCATTCCTACCAATACTGTCAAGAAAAAAGCCTGAGTGACCGGTAATTTGGTGGGAATTAAATCAAATAGCTTTTTCTTCTGTTGGTTCTCTGTACAGACCCTATCCAGCAGCCACAGCAGTCAAAACCTGGCCAGCTCAGTCAACAACAGAGCTACTGTGTCACTTTTAAGTGGAGAGCATCAATAGTCCCAAGTGCATTCTGCTTCTTGCTACACTTAATGTTTCTTAACTGGTGTGGTGTTTGATTTACAAGCTGCCATACAGTGTCGGTGACAATAAGCAAGAGTTTCCTGTCTATATGTAAACTTTCCAGGGAAGACATAGAATGTAGGGAATTAGATGATGACATCTTGAAAAAGGTCTGTTACAAAGGAGAAAGTGCTGGATGTCTTGAAATGCATAGAAGTGGATAAATCCCCAGGACCTGATCAGGTGTACCCTAGAACTCTGTGGGAAGCTATGGAAGCGATTGCTGGGTCCCTTGCTGAGATATTTGTATCACCAATAGTCACAGGTGAGATGCCAGAAGATTGGAGGTTGGCTAACGTGGTGCCACTATTTAAGAAGGGTGGTAAGGAGGATTCGGGGCACAATAGACCAGTGAGCTAAACACCTTTGATGGTGAGCAAGTTGTTGGTGGGAATCCTGAGGGACAGGATGCACATGTATTTGGAACGGCAAGAACTGATTAAGGATAGTCAACATGGCTTTGTGCTTGGGAAATCATGTCTCACAAACTTGATTGAGTTTTTGAAGAAGTAATATTGAGGATTGATGATGGCAGCGCGGTAGATGTGATCTAAATGGACTTTAGTAAGGCATTCAACAAGGTTCCCCATGGGAGACTGATTAGCAAGGTTAGATCTCATGACATACAAGGAGAACTAGCCATGTGGATACAGAACTGGCTCAAAAGTAGAAGCCAGAGGGTGGTGGTGGAGGGTCATTTTTCAGATTGGAGGCCTGTGACCAGTGGAGTGCCACAAGGATCGGTGCTGGGTCCATTACTTTTCATCATTTATATAAATGATTTGGATGTAAGCATAAGAGGTATAGTTAGTAAGTTTGCAGATGACATCAAAATTGGAGGTATAGTGGACAGCAAAAAAGGTTACCCTGGATGATAACGGGATCTTGATCAGATGGACCGATGGGCTGAAGAGTAGCAGATGGAGTTTAGTTTAGATAAATGTGAGGTGCTGCATTTTGGGAAAGCAAATCTTAGCAGGACTTATACCGTTAATGGTATGGTCCTAGGGAGTGTTGCTGATCAAAAGACCTTGGAGTACAGGTTCATAGCTCTCTGACAATAGAGTTGCAGGTAGATAGGATTATGAAGAAGGTGTTTGGTATGCTTTCATTTATTGGTCAAAGTATTGAGTACAGGAGTTGGGAAGTCATGTTGCGGCTGTACAGGACATTGGTTCGGCCACTTTTGGAATATTTTGCATCTAATTCTAGTCTCCTTCCTATCTGAAAGATGTTGTGAAACTTGAAAGGGTTCAGAAAAGATTTACAAGGATTTGAGCTATAGGGAGTGGTTGAATATGCTAGGGCTGTTTTCCTTGGAGCATCGGAGGCTGAGGTGTGACCTTATGGAGGTTTATAAAATCATGAGGGGCATGGATAGGGTAATTATTCAAGGTGTTTTCCCTGGGGTGGGGGAGTCCAGAACTAGAGAGCATAGTCTTAGGGTGACAGGGGAAAGATATAAAAGAGATCGAAGGGGCAACTTCTTCACGCAGAGGGTGGTGTGTGTATGGAATGGGCTGGTAGTGGTAGGGGCTAGTACAATTGCAATATTTAAAAGGCATCTGGATGGGTATATGAATAGGAAGATTTGGAGGGATATGAGCCAGGTGCTGGCAGGTGGGACTAGATTGGGTTGGGATATCTGGTCAGCATGGATGAGTTGGACCGAAGGGTCTGTTTCTATGCTGTATATCTCTATGACTCTTAATGCTTTGAGACTTCTTGGGTTTTTGAGCTCCTAAGGTCACATCTTCTTAGCTGATTATCCTTGAAACATAATCTCTGATGGGACTATTCTACCAGTGGACCAGAATAGATCCAGGTATGCTGATGGAGATGTCTGGGACATTGGTTCAAAGACTTAATTCTGAGAGTATGAATATTTAGGCACAGGCCCCAACAGGTTAGTGAGAACTTTTCAGGGTTGATTGGGTTGGTTGTGCTTTTGTCATGTCCAGTGCCAGGTTGATGCCACTGGTCCATCCTAATTCATTCTTAGGTATTTTCCTAATGGCTAACTACAACTAAGTGACTTACTAGGCTATATTCATATTACTCTCGATCTGGAGTTATGTTTATGCTAAACTGTGCAAGGTCAGCAGACTTTCATCTCTGAAGGATACTTGCCAACCAAGTGGGTTTGACAACAATCTGATTATTTCAAAGTAACCACTACTAACCACACTAGCTTTTAACCCAGATTTATTCAATCAACTGAATGCAAATTCCCCAGCTGCCATGATTGGATTTGATTTCATGCAGTTCCCGCTTGTTCAAGTCTAAATTTAAGAATCATTTCTACATAAATGAGCTAAGTAGTTCCAATATGAATAATGGATGATTTGTCTTGGTCATAATTCATAATGAAATTGTAAATTTCTTACTAGAACACACAGAAATTTTAACATTGCTATGAAGAGGTGGCATACCAAAGTTGCACTATAATCGAAATCACAACCACATGCAGTACAAAGAGTAAAAGAGTCTTGAAGGAGTACTCTTGTACCTGTTTCACTGTTGGAGTTAACTCTAGTTTAATGTCCGAACAGTTTTAGAAAATACTAGGGTGCCACTTTTATAAATCTGTCTACAGATGATTTAAAAGTTGATAGCATGAACATTGCATTAGCTAAGTAAATCAGCTTAACATTGTGGTGAGAGGAGCACGTATGTTTACGTGTTTACATTGAATCCTTGTTTAGGAAGAAACATTAGAATTCCAGACAGGCGTTGTAACCTGTAATACACTATAAATGAAAGGATTTGAGATGAGTGAGAAAGATGAGAGGAGGAAAAGGGACTGCAGATTCCTTTGAAAATTGTATAATCAGTTAACGTTTAAGGTTTAATGTATTGTTTTGACTGTTATTGAAAATATCTATAAAGCAAAATCTCTGAATCCCCCATGACTAACTGACAAGTTTAATGTTCTAGTTCTAAGACTTTTTGGTTCGAGGTTTTGATTGTAATAAACAGAAAACTTGCCAGTTGGTAAACTGAGTAACAAAGTACCAGACACACAAGTTCTTAAAAAAACATCAAATATGTTGGTGATAATGCAGCGCAGTATTAAGCATCTTTAACAATTTGCTGTGGGCTTTTTTTGTAACAGTAATCATGAAATAAATTACAGAGCAATTTAAAAATAATGAAATATTTTCAATTGAGGCTAGACTGTTCAAGATGACAGGCTCAACGCAAATGAAATATTGCTTGCAAAGATTAATTCTTCAATCAATAAAAAGCAGGGAATGAATTTCCTCAGGGTTTATCTGACTCCTCCTTATGTACTTAAGAGAGAATCATTTCGGAGAGAATCAATAATTTGAGCTGTCTCGGTTCATTAGAACAGGAAGAAGAAAGACAATTGACCCCAAAGTATTAACTTTTTATTTCTCTCCCTATACATGCTGTCTGGTCATTTCCAGTTTTTAATTCAGACGTCCAGTAGGAACAATGTTTGGCTTTAATAATATTCTCAACTTGTATTCTCAGTACATTATGCAAAGACAATAAGTA
This sequence comes from Chiloscyllium plagiosum, assembly GCF_004010195.1. Classification (NCBI taxonomy): domain Eukaryota; kingdom Metazoa; phylum Chordata; class Chondrichthyes; order Orectolobiformes; family Hemiscylliidae; genus Chiloscyllium; species Chiloscyllium plagiosum. Next base: position 80,776,148 of record NC_057711.1, on the reverse strand, counting down.
ACAACCTTTATCCATTTTGTCCGCCCCTTATTGGTTTCCTTCAATAAGACTTTTAAAAATTTCTGATTTTTTGTGATGAGCTAGATTTAAACGTATCTTTATGATTTCTCTTTGTGGGTATGATTAGTACGCCAATTTGAAAATAAAGCTAGAGGTGACAGTGTTTGTAATCTAATCTTCTTTTTTTCTCTTGAGGTGATAATTGTTTTCACAGTTCTTAAATCATGCAATTATTTCACAAGAAATAACTTGCTGTGTAACATCAAATTGAAGTTATATATCATGTGCTCTTAAATAAACTTTCGTCTTGCTATTTGGAATTGTATTAGACTAGTGCTTCAGTTTTTTGGTAGTGTCATAAATTCTTTTGAGATGAATTTACATTTCTTGCAAAACTTCTCTCTCCTCTTCAAACATGGTGGCAAATGCTGCAACACCATTCCATAGTTTCTCATAACAAACTGGTGCCTTCTCAAATGGCTGCTCTTCAGGACCCTATGTAACATAAATTGGCATAACAGACACTACAGCTGAGCTTAATCAAAGTTCACCTGAATTTTCATGTGTCCTTATTTTCGAACAGGATGTAGTGGCTAATCATTAATAGTAGCAAACCTTACCGCTTCCATCCCTGAAAATAAAGATGCTGAGACTGACATGATGATAAGGCAGGTAACAAAAACGTAAGAGTCATTTTCGTTATTGTTTCCCAGATTGGATTGGGTGAGGGGAGACAAGTGTATTTCAATTCTTGCTACTGTTGACGGAAGCATTGTTTTTTTACATTTGATGAAAAGAACCTTGCTTATGGATGCAGAACGCAACTAAGAATGGGCTTTGTTGTTTTCTTTTGTTCTTTGCGGTGTTAGGGACCAGGCCAGACCCCTTCAAAACATTTCAAGGAAGTAGCCCAGACCCTAACGTTGCTAGTTGTTTTAAGCAGGTGTTCCAAGGGTGATGCAGCTGGCCCAACCACTTAGCTTTAAACAAAAGTGAATTTATTTGCAAGATTACCAAATGAATCACAAACAAAAGGGAACAGAATATAGAATAACTTCACCTATGCGAAAACACAACTTAATGATGCTGTTCCAAATACTTGCAACAATCCCCATAAACACCCCTTGACAAAAAAGGAAAAATCAAAACAAGGTTTTACAGGGGAAGAGAGAGAGAGAAATGGCAGAGAGATTCAGCATGGAACACCTTCTTCCATATAACTGTTCCTTTGACTATCAGCCTCAAAAAAAAAGCTAGTGGCCCTCAACAGTTAGACTGCTAAAACCAAAACCCAAACCAAACCAGAGTAAAGCTGAGTTGGGAGAATTGGCCACTCCCTTTTCATTGAACAAGTGTTGTTTTTAAAACTTAAAAGCTTCCTCAAATAGATCAACCCCAGACATTTCAGAGCCTGTGTCTTTCCGACCTCCTGAAAAAAAAACAAGGGCAACCTAACCTTGTTAAAGGAGCAGCATCATCACAGGGGAATGTAGGTGTCTGCAATTGGGAGATCATTTATTGCACCTCCTACTTTGAGGTGTTAAGACTTTGTGATGTGCTCAGGCATGAAACATAACCATTTTGGGAAGATGCCAGGAAGCTATTATAATGAAGGCATGCCTGAGCAAAAGTTGCCATTCAGGAAACAGTTGGAAGGGAAACAGATGCATTCGACCTTTTGAATGCAACCAAGTTAGACCATAAGAAATAGGAACGGGAGTAGGCTATTTGTCCCTTTGAACCTGCTTTGCCATTCAGTAGAATCATTGCTGATCTGAGACTCCTCATATCCACTGTGCTGCGCTTTCTCCATAAACCTTGATTTCCCCCAATGATCAAGAATCTAACTATCTCTGCCTTAAATATATGCAAGGAATCTGCCCCCAATGTTCTCTGTGACAAGGAGTTTCAAAAACACTGAACCATCTGAGAGAAGATATTACTTGGTCTTAAATTAGTGCCCCTTAACTCTGCCCTCTGATCCTAGACTCTCCCATGAGTGGAAACATCCTTTCAGTATTTACCCTGTCTAGCCCCTTAAGAATAAGTTATGTTAAATATATTAAAAAACATAGAAATTAACAGGTAAAATGTTATTAATTGGATTAAGTAGTTTAATAATTATGAAAAAATGATACTTTTGGAGTCATGCCAAATGCATAAAATTATTTTCCCTTCTCTGATTAACTTTGTTATATTGATCCCCTCATCTTCTTCCATACCTTTTCGCTTATATCAACTCTTGTCCTTTAACCCTAACTGTCTGCCTCCTTACAGGTATTCCTACCATCCTGCATTTATTTTAGGCATCAGATTACCTGAAATTCTGATAGTTACATCCAATTCACCCCATTGCTATTAAATACTTGAGTTGCCTTGTCCAAACCTAATTGTGAATTGTCTGTTATGCATCTACCTTATCATTTGAGGCTGTGTTTTCAACTAGTTCATCCCAATCTCTGGAAATTGAGACTGAAACCCGCACCCCTCTCTTCTCCTTTCAGAACCCTTACAGCTAATGTCCTTGACCAGCATTCAAGGCTGTCATTTCCTCAGCATTGGTTTTCATCAAGGAGTACATGGGGGATTTATTTTTTTGCTAAAAATACCATCTAAATGCTTTCTATTCATGTTAAAGAATGCCCTTGAACTCAAATAGCATCTGTCATGAACTCGGAACACTCCAGATTATTTTGCCGCAAATTGAGTAATTTTGAAAGTGTATTATGGTTGTAAATAGAAAAGTTGCAATATTACTTTCATTATTCCTTTCAAAAAAAAACTTTTATATACCTCTGCAGTTTGGATTGTTGGAGAGCAGTGTTGATGTTCTGAATCCACACATTTGCATCACTAGACCTAGGTCTTTTTTGTTTACCTCTAAAGCCAAAGATCAAATGAGTAGCAAGAGACAACTCATCAAGTAGGAAATCACATTGTGGAACAGTTTTATTTAGAATTTATGGATCAGTGCCAACCAATTTGGGTTATCCACTGCATTTTAATTATAGGTTGGGTTTGACCCTCATCCTCATATGCGTGTACCTGGAATGCCTCCAAATTTGACTGGGATCCCTGGTGGAAAACCGTAAGTGACCAAAGTAAATTCTTCTGCTTCATATATATCTGTATAGTTTATATTAGAACTTCGTCTGGCCCTGTGTTTTTTTTTCTGAGCATTAACAGAGGAAGTTAGTTCTGATTCCATCTTCATGACCTTAAAATCATGAATGTTAACTGTTTCAAACATTTATAATGATTTTTATTCAAATGAGTAAGTTGATGCAGTACTTGCATTGTCTACAGATGAAGGATGTACAGTATGCTGGCAATTCATTTTAGTGTTATTTTCCCATGTTGCTGTGATATGAAAATTGCTTAATTAACATTATTGAATTAGTAAAGGATTATAGAACTAAAGAGTTGTTAAATGAACAGGTTTAATTACACATTAAATTTTAATCCGATTTCAAAATCTGTCATTTCTGCGATTTGCAATGACCTTGCGTTTTCAGGTACACTAACTTTTGAATTAATCAAACCTTTGCATGTGCACCACTGTAATGAAAAGCAAAGCAACAGTATTTAGAGAGTTCTGTTTAATGTACTAGTTTGTGAAATGTTAACTTAAGACCTGTAAGCTGGATGTGGTCACTTGCAATTGCAAGCAAAATTAAAGCATGGTTGGTATTCAGCAGACGTTAGCCCAAATCCTTCAGTTTTGTTTATTTTCAACTTTTGCTAAATAGAGCCTATTCATTTCATGTCACCGCGGATGGACAAATGCAGCCTGTGCCTTTTCCACCTGATGCCCTGATTGGACCAGGAATCCCAAGACATGCTCGGCAAATCAACACACTGAGCCATGGTGAAGTTGTGTGCGCAGTGACCATCAGCAATCCCACAAGGCATGTGTACACTGGTGGGAAGGGTTGTGTCAAGGTCTGGGATATCAGCCAGTCTGGCAGCAAAAGCCCAGTTTCACAGCTGGACTGCTTGGTAAGTGAATGACTGCAATCCAGTTCCTTTTTTTAAAGGATTTAATCAGGGAAATCTGAAACAATTGTAACAATTCTAGGTAGCTGTTTGTTCACAGATAAAGAAATAACTGAGGTTTTTTTTCCCCTGATATGCATATTTAATGGAAATTTTGAAATATTCTTATTTCCATCAGAGCTAACTGAACCAGATTCACCTGGGAAATTGAAAAGTTCAGTTGGACACTAATATTAGTGTACATCTGTAATTCCTTTAGAAACTGGGTCTCATAATAAAGAATTGTTAGTTTTACAAGTTCACTGATGAGAAGGTGGACCTGGTGAGAAAATTTCAAATTGTATTTCCATATAATTTGACAGTTTCCACTTGATCTCAAATTCAAAACAGTATTAGCAATAGGTTCATAATCCCACTGCTGCCATTTGTGCGCGGTGCCTGTTATACTGCAGCTTGTTAAAGTTCTGTGTTAAACACTGCTGTGTTGGGGCGGCATGGTGGCTCAGTGGTTAGCACTGCTGCTTCACAGCACTAGGGACCTGGGTTCGATTCTTGCCTCGAATGTGAAGTTTGCACATTCTCCCCGTGTCTGCATGGGTTTCCTCCCACAATCTAAAGATTTGCAGGTTAGGTGAATTGGCCATGCTAAGTTGCCCATCGTGTTAGGTGCATTAGCCAGTGGTAAGTATAGGGTAGGGGGAATGGGTCTAAGTGGGTTACTCTTTGGAGGGTCAGTGTGGACTTGTTGGGCCAAAGGGCCTGTTTCCATCCTGTAGGGACTCTAATCTAATCTAATAGTAGGCTCATGATGGGATCTGGCTTTAACTCCATTATTTGCAGAGGGTGAAAACTCTCAAAACGTTGATCTGAGTAATGTCTCCACATTGCAAGACAAATAACGAAGTGGCTTTTTGATTCTACTTTCTTGTTTTAAGTTTCAAATCATTTGCTGAAAAACTGGGCTGTCTCAAAAGCCGAGCTGAAAATACCGGACTTGAGGAAACCTAAAGAAACGCCTGAAAGACTTAGTGATAAACTGATGACTACAAATGGATTTGTGTGGAAATATACAAATAGCAAAGTATTTTACATTCAGGTTGTTTTATTAGTTAGCAAAGGATATTCAATCATTTTGCAGTCCTGCTGATGATGTGCTGTCATCTTACGTGCAAGCAGATTGAAATGTTATTGTGTAATGGTGGATTTCTACACATTTCAGCATCCTCTGGCATTTTAAACTAACAGTGGGTAAAGAATTGTTTAGAAGCTTTGATATTAAAAATGTTTTTGTTTTTACATGCTCAAAAGCAATTTATAAACAAATCTGATCCTTTGTATTTAGTTTTAGAAGTTTTGAGGAAAAAGTTAACCAAATTGCTAGCTGATAAATCTCAGTATCTGCTTTGTTTGAAGGAGTTTCTCAGAACTGTAGCACTGATGGTAATGGTACAAAGATGACATGAACACAGACTGCTTGCATGTTTAGTCAACCAGATTTCAGCAGCGGTCATTGAAACCATTTGTACAGAGAAAGAATTTATTATAATTGTGTGTGGCTGACCACAAGGTATGTAAAGAAAATCCAAAGAGTCCACCACACTTGGCTTAAGAAGTCAAATAATTTTTACAGTTTTAAAAATGTTTCCTATTTGTGAGTGGATGGCTGAACTGGTTTGAAGGCATTTTTATGGATCTTTTGGAATTTGAGGTAAATTTATGGGTGAATGAATGGATAAAAGAAGATGTTGTTTAAAGAAATAAGAAAACCTTCCTTAACCCAAGCTGATGATGAGGTATTTGTCTCTTTACCATATGGGGAACAATGTAAATCCATACGCAGCAGAAAGCTCCCAATTTCCCTTAAACATAAATGTTATACAGCATATATGCAAAACACACTGGTGCCTGGAGCATGCCAATTTTGAACGTTCATCTCTATCTAAACATTCAGTTTTACAGCTGACTTTGAGTTGTTTTCCAGGTTGCTGAATTTTTTACGACATTTTGCTAAATGAAAATCTGAAATATATTTATTAAGAGTTAACACAAAAGCTCTATTTCTTAATCCACAGAACAGAGACAACTACATTCGATCATGCAAGTTATTACCTGATGGTTGTACCCTGATTGTTGGTGGGGAAGCCAGCACGTTATCTATCTGGGACCTGGCAGCTCCAACTCCTCGTATAAAGGCAGAGTTGACATCCTCTGCTCCTGCCTGCTATGCTCTGGCGATCAGTCCTGACTCCAAAGTCTGTTTCTCCTGCTGTAGCGATGGTAATATTGCTGTCTGGGATCTGCACAATCAGACATTAGTCAGGTATGTGTTTAATTGCAGAAATTGTTGTTCTGCAGTTGGCTACAATGGAAGGTTGGTGAAAATATGATAGATATCTGCTTAGAAATTAATATTTTGCAAAAGGAAAGTCCTTTCATTTCTTAATTGTAATCAAGTCAATTTTTAAAAGTTAAATTTAATCAGATTGCTGCACGCTATGTTTTGGCTATTTTATATTGTTAGTTAAATGAATATCAGGCATGTTGCACCTCTTCCTTCAAGGATGTGCCTTTTTATAGACCTTGAAATGCTATTAGATATCTCGTCAAAAGTACAGTATAATCAAGTTGCACCCTTATCTTTTTAACTGTCAAAATTAAAGGTTTTGACTGGGATAAGTAATAATGAAAAGGAGTAGGTAAAGGGCATATGTTTTGTTTGAGCACTGCTCCCCAGTGACCACTTTTGTAATCTATAAGTGGCATTAGATGCTAATCATCTCAATTCAATGAGGAGGAGTTAGTCCTTGTATGTAATTATGTGGATACTTTAAGTATTCTAAGCATAGTCGGAGTTTAATAATAAATGATTTTGGCACTAACTTTGATTAAAGGGGAAACAATGTATTTTCTTCACAGCTGCAGATTTGCTGATGTTATTTTACAAAGAAGAGAAATTTTGCTTTGGGCTTGTTGCACCTGGGTAATATTTGCAATTCGTAGATCATGAACTAATGTTATGTCCTGCTGTGGTTTGTTTAACCAAATGCAATACCAGACAGTGAAGAAACATGTTGATCTGAGGTCCAAAACTAACAACGCAATTGTGTTTGCCTAAGGCTTGCAGAGGAAGTCTTTATTCTATTTTGTTTGTTTAATCAGGCAGTTCCAGGGTCACACAGATGGAGCCAGCTGTATTGACATTTCAAATGATGGTACCAAACTTTGGACGGGAGGTTTAGACAACACTGTAAGATCCTGGGATCTCCGGGAAGGAAGGCAACTACAACAGCATGACTTCACATCTCAGGTATTTGGAGATCTAACACTAATACTAATTTCTTTGTATGCCTGGAGCTGCACTACAATTACAATTTTTTTAAAAATCAACTGTGAGAAAACTGGAGTTTCTCCTTCATAACTGTCAGCAGCTAAGAATCATTAGCATTTGACAGCAGATAATTACACACTCAAATTAACTTTACTGACTTTTTAAAGAATGAACAAAATAATGTGATGGGTTGATTTTTACCTATAATTGGCCATATATCACTTTTGGGAAGTTTCATTGTATGTTTTTGTCTAAACACTCTAGAGGGAGTTACCCTGCACAATTTTTCATTGCGTACATCATTAAAGTATGCACCACGACTCCATGGCATCACTCTCATACTTCCTTGCACTCAGCAGCAACATGTCCTAACTCCTGGTAAACCTTATGGTCTCATGCTGCAAGTGCCATATTCAAACCACAGCTGTACCCCATTTCAAATGCTGCTACCTGGCCTGTATTAGCCACCCATGTCAGTGTGCTGTGGATTGTCTGGAGGAATGCACGGCAATGCTGCAAGAAGCTTGACGATCTTCACAGGTCTGCAGCACTCAATTCTATCTGCTACTTCGCACTTGCTGCAACTATACCATTGCATCCATGTCCCACCAAAGTGCTTGGCCTAGCAATCTCACTTAGACCTTCAAATCAAGATTTGTTGCGAATGCATTATCCTCCACTGCCTGATAAAATTGCAAGCTGCATATAAATGAGGAAGATTAACGGATATTGAGATGTTAATAAACAAATAGGCTCCTTGATGCTCATTAGCAAGATTCTCGTGTCACTGTTAAAACATTGGATGGAAAATTAGACTTTTTTTCTCAACATAGAGAATTTCATTCTACCGATCTCACTATGTTTTCTAACTGACTCACTGTTGCCCACATCGTTCAGTGGCTGGGAAGATTCTGCCCATAGTTTTTAATCATTACAAAAAACAGTTTCAAGAGTATAAATCTTCAGATTGATCTGTTAAGGAAAGCACACTGCTGAGGTTCTTGATCATTTTTGTAATCATTTAGTTAATGGTTTCCTCCTGAAGCACAGAACTTGGTAGAACTGATGCACCAACAGATTGACAAACACATGGGATTGTTCCATGTGCTTTGAACCATTCTCATTTCAACTCCAAATCGATCATGGAAGTTCTTCTTGCAAGCAGTAACATCTGTCATTTTATTCTCAGTTCTGTTGAAATTCTCACAGGTACAGTGTTGATTGTAGCCTGTATATACCTGTTTAAGAGTCAGTGGTAATGACATCTGCTTCTCTACATGCAATTTGCAAGGGCAAGTAGCACGATGTACATCATCAATGGCAAACATCTCAACCCCAATACTTCCAGATTGAATGCTTTGCACATGTTTGATGACGTGATTCCGTATGATGTTTATCTGCACGTTTCAATCATGCATGATTGAATCTTTTGTCCCTAAATGTTCTCCTGTCCAGAAGGAGTGGAGCCTGCACTCTTGCTTATTAAACTGATACTGGCTCCACATCACAGGCATCTTCTAGTTACAACTTGCTTTTTGCAAATGGCAAGTGATGCTAGGGAACACAGCTCACAATGGCTGCATCCAACCACACTTCAACACTGTCATACCATGAGGTTACAGACTTGTGGTTGAATGCAATTTTGTTGTTGCTGATGACCCACAGTGCTTTGTGAAAGCCCAGTCTTGATTTGCTAGATTTGTTTGAAACCTATTTGCTTTAGCACAGTGGGAGTCTTGGAAACTATCCTTCATGTGAAGTTGGGACTTCATATCCATGTATTTGGAGATGCCTGTGTTGGACTGGGATGTACAAAGTTAAAGATCACACACACCAGGTTATAGTCCAACAGGTTTAATTGGAAGCACACTAGCTTTCGGAGTGCCGCTCCTTCTTCAGTTGGTGAAGGAGCAGCACTCTGAAAGCTAGTGTGCTTCCAATTAAACCTGTTGGACTATAAACTGGTGTGTGATTTTTAACCATATCCATGTAGACTCTGTAGTAGGTAAAAACAATGACTGCAGATGCTGGAAACCAGATTAGAATGGTGCTGGAAAAACACAGCAGTTTAGGCAGCATCCGAGAAGCAGTAAAATCAATGTTTCGGGCAAAAGCCCTTCATCAGGAATACAGGCAGAGAGCCTGAAGGGTGGAGAGGTAAATGAGAGAAGGGTGGGGGTGGGGAGAAAGTAGCATAGAGTACAATAGGTGAATGGGGGAGGGGATGAAGGTGATAGGTCAGGGGGGAGAGGAGGTGGGGTGGATAGGTGGAAAAGAAGATAGGCAGGTAGAACAAGTCATGGGGACAGTGCTGAGCCGGAAGTTTGGAACTGGGGTGAGGTGGGGGAAGGGGAAATGAGGAAACTGTTGAAGTCCACATTGATGCCCTAGGGTTGAAGTCTGGTGGTGTGGCCAAGCGGTCTAAGGTGCTGGATTAAGGCTCCAGTCTCTAGGGAGGTGTGGGTTTGAATCCCACTGCTGCCAAATGTGCGAGTCGCCGTGTGCAACTCTGTAGTAGCCCTATCTGCCAAAATTGTGATGCACAGATGCATCTGCAACAAGTAGATTAGTGAGGACAAAATCAAATACATTTTTCCCTCTTGTTTAGATTAGATTCCCTACAGTGTGGAAACAGGCCCTTCGGCTCAACAAGTCCACACCAACCCTCTGAAGAGCAACCCACCCAGAACCATTCCCTACATTTACCCCTTCACCTAACACTATGGGCAGTTTAGCATGGCCAATTCACCTAACCTGCACATTTTTGGACTGTGGGAGGAAACTCACGCATACATGGGGAGAACGTGCAAACTCCACACAGACAGTTACCTGAGGCAGGAATTGAACCCGGGTCCCTGGCACTTTGTTCTCTCTTCTCTATTCCAGTCTAGCACCTATATCCTTCAGGACCTGACAGCTTGCTCAATAGTGGTCCTCTTGGTGATAGGCATTGAAGTTCCTGGCCCAGGGTGCATTTGCATGCCTCATTATTTCCTCCGATTGGTGTTCAACAGGGAGCTGTAGCAATTCATGTACGAGTGGGAGGGTTGGGGATTTCCTTATACTGAAGGCATGAGCCAGTCTGGAGGGCTGCCAGGACAACTCCCTCTCAACGTGGACCACTCTGCCGCTAACTCTACTGTGCCTGTCCTACCAGCTGGGCAGGATACAATCCGGGAAGGTAAAGATAGTGTTTGGGACATTGTCTCCTGCTTGACCGCTCCATGGGAAACTTTCCAAATTTTGGCAGGAGCATCCAGATTTCAGTAAGGACAACTTTGCAGACTAACTGGGCTAACTTTACCAGTATAAATTCTGCTGCTTATGTCAATGATCGGTAACTTTATGGCTTTTATTTTTAAAGACATTGTCGCAGTTACATATAAATGAGTGTTATGCCAGGCTGTTTGAGGGCATTTTAAGAGCTAGCCACATTGCTGTGGGTCTGAACTGAATGTAGACCATGCCAGATAAAGACAATAGATTTTCTTCCCAACAGACATTAGTGAATCAGATGGTTTGCAACAAAACAATGGTCTCTTGGTCACCATCAGACAAGCTTCAGATTTCAGATTTCCCAATTGAATTTAAACCCAATGTACCCAAAACCCTGCCCTGCAGATTGCTAGTCCAGTGACATTACCACTACATCACCACTTCCCCAGATTTTACAGCAATCCAAACGGAATACATTTTTGGAACAATCCATCAGTAGATTAGTCTGAACTATAAAAAATATGTTTATTCTAGGTAGTTGCTATAGCTGGTGGAGATTCAAAGTAACATTTGAAAATGACATACTATAATCTCAGGTCTACTGTGCAACATCGCAAAAGTGAGAAAGTGTGTAAGGAAGATGCAATTAGAATGACAGCTTGTTCTAAACCAGTTCAAGAGGAGCTAATTTATTTGCAGCAGGTGGTTTGCTTTTTTTCAGTTTCTGTTAAGGTTCTCAGTACCAAATCCCAATCTCTGGTGCAAGAAAGCACCAAGCAGTGGGGCTGCGCAACTCCTAACGAGAGCTGGAAATTAATTTGTAAAGTTCTCCCTAGACTGATGATTAATGCATATTTTGGTACTGGTTTAGTGTTGATGCAAATCTGGAAGCGCATCTCCTGTCCCTGTAACCCACCTCACCACCCCACCTCAAACAGGTTTCTTTGGTCACAAGTAATGGGTATGTGGAATAAATAGAGAAAATGATAGAGAAAGTTGCAGGTCTGGCCACATCTGTGATGAGAGAAACAGAGTTAATGTTTCGAGTCTAATATGACTACTGTTGACAGGGGGTAGTGGAACAAGTGGAACAGATGGTGAGGGTGATGAGCAAAAAAAAAAGAATGCTAATGTGGTTAAAGGGGAGATAGATTGGTAAAGTACATGTTATCACATGTTAGGTATGAAGAAGATAAAATGGATCCTCTGCTGATAACAAAGCCAACAAGGCACAAACAAGACATGGTTGGCATGGGGAGAAAGGGCTTGGAATCAAAATAGACTTTTGTAATATCTAGAATTTTAAAGCATAATTTCTTACTAAATCTTATTTCTTTTCTTTTGAAAAAAGATTTTCTCTCTTGGTTACTGTCCTACTGGCGAATGGCTGGCTGTGGGGATGGAGAGCAGTAATGTCGAAGTGCTGCATGTAACAAAACCAGACAAATATCAACTGCACCTCCATGAAAGTTGTGTTCTGTCCCTTAAATTTGCTTATTGTGGTAAGGATTGTCAGCTTTGATTCCATTATCCTAAAGTTACTGACTCTATGATGTGATACAGTTCTTGGGACATCTCTAATCCTGTGATAACTTGCCCAAATACCCTTACATTTAGCAGATTATTCATCCAGATGTTTGTCTGCCCTACCTTTCATCTGTAATTGCTGCTGGATTTTGATTAGGAATAAGAAACCTGTCTTTTTTTGGGGGGGTTTCACATCATTCCTCTTTGATTCCAGCAGATATAAACATGTTGTAAGCCACAGTTGTTGGTTGAAGAAAGCAAAATTTAAAACTTGGTGAATGAAATTTGCTGTTTATACCTTAATTTTAGTGAATCATTACTGGATTAGTTCAATCAATATAAACAATAGCATGGTTGTGGTTGTGGTTCAAGGATATCTGTACTACAGCTGTCATGCTGCAGCTGACAGATCCCTCTCTTTTATTTTCCAAAATTTTAGTGGAAGTAATCTTAGTTTCCCAAGTTTAGGATGTTTTGAAGCCTATGGTGCAGTTTCTGAAAGAGATTTGCCAAAGAAAATCACAACACACTCTTAAGCATGTCATAACTGGGTGTATGAACCTGTTGACCTGGTTAAAGGAATCCATAATGCGAGTATGCAAGGACCTAAGTTATTTGAGTTTATTGACCAAAAGATGAAGTAAAGAATAAGATAAAGGAAGGAGGCCCTTGGTTTTAGGCTGTTGATTAGCACTAAATTTTGACCAGACAGTGGACAGTGAACTTAACTGATTTTTTGGTATGTTGACACAGGTAAATGGTTTGTAAGCACTGGAAAAGATAATCTTCTAAATGCATGGAGGACGCCTTATGGAGCCAGCATATTCCAGGTAATTTTAAGGCAAAATATCCAGCCAAAACTTCATTTCTATAATTTACTGAGAAACATGTTAAGCAAACTCATTCAGATCAAGAATACTGTGGCAACTGTTAAATATACTAAGTATAGTTCACTGTTAACTATAAATGTTATAACTTTGAAAAGTTTGTACTGGGACAGGTTTAATAGACTATGAAACTGTTGGATTTTCATGAAGTCTCAGTTAGTTCACCGATCCCCAAAGAGCAGGGTGGGGATAAGTGCCATCCATATCTAACTTAGCCTTTTTATGATAGGAAGGATATTGTCAAGCCAGAGAGGGTTCAGAAGAGATTTACCAAGATGTTGCCAGGTGTAGAAGGTTTGAATTATAAAGAAGGGCTGGATAGGCTGAGACCTTTTTCACTGGAGCGTAGTAGGGTGAGAGGAAATCTGATAGAAGTTAATAAAATAATGAGAGGTATAGATAAGAGTTAATAATAGTTATCTTTTCCCTAGGATAGGGGATTTCAAGATGAGGGGGCACATTTTTGAGAGAAATTTAAAAAAGACTTGAGGCAAATGTTTTACACAGACAGTGGTTCGCGTATGGAATGAACTTCCTGAGAAAGTGGTGGTTATGGGTACAATTACATTGTTTAAAAGACATTTAGCTAGATACATGATATGGGCCAGGAGCAGGCAGGTGTGAATAGCTTAGTTTGGGATTATGTTCGGCATGGACTGGCTGGACCTAAGGGTCTGTTTCCGTGCTGTATGACTCTGTGACCAACATAGTGACCCTAGAAGTACCCTCTGAAGTAACCTAGGAGCTACATTAAATTAACTTTAGCATTTCACTAAGAAGTTTCAACACCTTCTGAATCATAGAATCCTTACAGTGTGGAAGCAGACCATTCGGTCTATCGAGTCCACACCAACCCTCCAAAGATGATCGCACCCAGACCCAACCCCCGAGGTATCCCTGTTATCCTGCTTTTCCCATGGCTAATCCACCTAGCCAGCACATCCCTGGATGTTATGGGTGATTTAAAATAGCCAGTCCACCTAACCTGCACATCTTTGGACTGTGGGAGGAAACCAGAGCACCTGGAGGAAATCCCCACAGGCACAGGGAGAATATGCAAACTCCACACAAGTTACCCAAGGCTGGAATTGAACCCAGATGCCTGGTGCTGTGAGGCAGTAGTACTAATCACGGAGCTACCCCACTCTGAAAAGTAATTCTGGACAGGTCACGAATGATCTACCGATCCCAAGAATGCTTTAGTAATATCAAGAAATCATGAAGCTTGAAAGGACTTTTAAGAAGTCAATACACCAGAGGAAGTTTGCCTTAAAGTTTACATGATTTAAGTGATTTTCAACACGTCTTTATCCTCACTGACATTTCTGCATGCATGAGGATGTCAAGGTTTTGGAGAAGCTGCCAAGGAAATTTACCAGCATGATAGCAGGGTGGTTTTAGATGTGTGAAGATACTGGAGAAGCTGGAATAGGGAAACTTAAAAGAAGAATTTGAAAGCACGTAGGAGTAGATGATGTAAACTTTGTTATGAAATTTTCCTCAAAGCTTTGAACCCCATTATGATTTTTAAATGTAGAGATAGGTCTGTGAATTAATTCTGGTTAGTTCAGATTTACTGATTTTCTTTTCCCCTCCTTTTACAGTCTAAAGAGTCATCATCAGTGTTGAGCTGTGATATCTCAGTGGATGATAAATATATAGTCACTGGCTCAGGAGATAAGAAAGCATCGGTCTATGAAGTTATTTACTAACATCTGCAACTGAGAAAATATGTCTAGAACAGTTTTTCTTCATAAACAAATACACCCTCCTGGGCTTCAGAATTAAAAGATGCTTTTCTGAGTGCCTATACTTAAGGACTGATCGTCAGTGCACCAATGATTGACTGGATCAAAGAAAACTCCATCGACCTAGGCGAAATTAGCTGTTTTTGGTAGTCCCAAAAAAAGTCCAGGACCCTGCTTTGTAGAACCCTGGATTATTAGAAGAGCATTTGAATCCTCTCTGACCTCACGTTGTATTTTTGTTATTGCCTGAATTGCTGCGTTTGTGGAGTTGCCTAACCAGATGTTCATTTGTTCTTTGAAAGACTTTCTGTCCTTTGTAGTGCAATGGTATTCCAGGTCAAATTGGACCCTGGGTTATTGCATCTTGTGAACTGTATTTTGTATCTTGATGGAGCTCAGACATTTGTACAAATTGTAAATATTCAGTTTAATACAGTAAAGACAGTATTGAAAAAAATGGTTTTGTAACTTTTTTTAAAAATTTGCTGCAAGCTAAAGAGGGTTCAAACAAGGATCCAAGCTAGTAAGAACATCATCATCATTCAGTTATGTATCAGCATTTCGAGCAAGTGGAATAAAATTAGTTCAGAGCAATTTGCAAGCAAAAGTGATTTTATAAACAAAATTATACATTAAATGTGCAAAATTTAAAATGTACTGTAATCACTGTGTCACTCAATTTTGGAATTCACTTCCTTTAACTTTAATGCATTTTTTTTGTCTAACTATTACACACCAGTAGAACTTTGCACATCATTTGTTTAAAGTACATACTGGATTTTGACCAAATTTTAGAATTGACTTCCTATCTTCCTGTCATCCTATCTTCTGTCTGTGAGTTCCCTTTGAAAGTAGACGTGCTGAGAGCCATCTGCGCTTGATGGCATACCCATGAACTTCATTTCCTTCAACACTGATTAGTTACCGTTTTGTAACTTTTTTGTAATGCTTTCTTGGATTTTTACCAAAATCAGTGAGTGGCTTCTTAACATCCTCCCCTGAGCTCCTTTTGAAAATGGGTTTGCTAGGAACCATCTGTACTCAACACAGTGCCCATGTATCCTAGAAGCCTTCAAAACTGATTTGGCTGTTATTGCAACTTAGCATACTTTGTTAGGATTTTAAGCAAATTCAACTCATTTATTTTCATAAGATTCTCAATTGTTTTGAAACATTGGCAGACTGAAAACTGTGCAGTAAGTTTGAGGTTCTTATCAGAGACAGAAGAGACAACATTTTGAAAATAAAAATCATTGACAAATTATGGCTGACTAATTTTATGCAAAGTACAGTGTTGTTCTCCAATGTTGTTTTTCAGCTTTTGAATATTCTGTATAAATATCCTGATCAGTGATGTTTTTTATTTTGTTCATGGGAAGTAGTCATCACTTGCCAGCATTTATTACCCACTCCTAACTGTCCTTGAGAATTTGATAAAGAGCTGCATTGTTGAACTGCTACCATACTCATATTTACATCCAAACATATGAACAACTCCTTGAACCTTCTTAGACATTCAATAACGTTATTCAAGTCTTCTGCCTAGACCTGACAGGCATTGATCCCTTGTTTATCAATAATTCATCTATGTTTAGTTCAAAGTATTGAGGGAGTTGTATAGCTTTACCCACATTGCTGCCAGGGAGGGAGTCCCAGGTTTTTTGACACAGCACTGTGAAGGAATAGTAAAATAGTTCTGGGGGAGTTTTTGCAATGGCCTTCCCTATGGCAGACAGGCTACATTCATGGCCACTTTTAATCACAGAAAGGACTAAGACTGTCAAACGAGCGGAATTATGGAGCTTCCTTCTTGGATTCGGTTACCCAAAAACATGCATCATCCTTATCCACCTCCTGCGAGTACGACATACAAACCATGATCATCAGCAGCAAATACGCCACCGACCCAGCACATGTGCAAACTGGGATCAAGCAAGCTTTGTGTCATTCCACCAATGCTCTTCTCCATCTTCCTTGCCACAACTGTCCACCCCATCTCCACGAAGCTTCACAGTGGTGTCAACCTTCTGTGCAAAATGAGAGAAATGTCTAGAAACAAGACCACCCCAGCCTCTGTCATCAAGCTGCAATATGTAGATGGTGCCTGCGTAAATTCATACTCAGAGCTCCAATATATTCTCAGAGGAATATAAAAGAGTAGGGCTTAAGCTAAACAAGTGGAAGACCACGTTCTTCTGCCATCTTGGTCCTGTCATGCAACACTGACTGTCAAGATCCACAATGAGCCACTGGACAATGTGCATTAATTCTCATAGTTTAGGAGCCCCCTCTCAATGAGGGCAGAGGTTGATGGTAAAATTCATCATTGCCTCAAGTCTGCAAAATTTGGCTAATCTGAGATAGATAATGGTTGATGACCAAGACCGTGAGCCAGACACAAAGTTAATGGTCTAAAGGGAAGCAGTGTTACCAATCTTCAAATCCCTGGAGAAATATCACAAGCTATGCCCCCGCAAAATCCTACAAATTAACTGGCAAGATAGGAACTTCAATGTTAATGTTCTCTGAGGCCAATATCTCCAGTATTATGGCACTGGTCACAGTTAATCAATTGTGTTGGCAGTGCACAACATTTGCACGCAGCCACAAGACTTCCAAAACCAACTTTACTCTGAGCTTCATCTCAGCAAGCAGTTAACACGACGGCAGAGGAAACACTTTAGGAATATCCTTAATGTCTCCCTGCAAAAAACTGCAATATTCTCACTGACAAGGTATGTGTAGTACAAGACTGTCAGGATTGGAGATGAAGTATCTACAGTAGTACAATCCACCTTGAGTATTTCCAACAGGCCCAAGTGAAAACAGAGGAAGGAGCAAGTGGAAACCCAAACATCCCACTGTCCCACCACATCAAAAACTATCTGAATCTGGGAGTACAGCTCCAGCTTTGGATTGTTTTGTTGCCTCCATCGTCTTCAATCCTGAAGGAATGCCAATGAGGAAGAGTTCCAAGCTGGGATGGTGTGTAGCTTCAACAAAAACTTGCAAGTCATGGAGTTCCCACGCTCCCTTTTGTGATTGAAATATTCTCATGTTGTCTAAATCCATTGCAGTAATATTTGAGATTACCAAAAAGAGAGAATATTGTAAATACATAGATGCAATAGTTTTTTTTAAAGCTACTCAACAGTTTACTGCTTTATCAGCCTTGTTGAAACTATGTTTCATGTCTAAATGAATAGTTAAAGATTGTAGTTCCTGTTTAGTTTAACTTGAAGAACATAAGGAAGAGGAGCTGGAGTAGGCCATTAGGATAGACTATTCTGGCCAGTCCAACATGGAGAAATACCAAAGCCAATCTCCTATCTGACCCCCCCCCCCCGCCTCTCCTACTTTACTGGCCCTCATTTATTCACTTTGAGCCCAAAAAATTTCAAAAACTCCTTTGAATATACTTCTTGATCGAGCATCCGCCAGTCTTTCGGATCAGGAATTCCTGCAGAATTAGCATGACCAGTGAGAACGGTCCCGTTGGCAGCCTATTTCTTCTGTAGCCTTAATTGGATGGTTTTGGGAAACGCATGTTCCATACCCTGGTGAGCATCAGGGCATTTTGTAACTGTGGGCAGCACCAAGGTATAGTGTGTTTGTTAGCCAATATTACTGAGTTGCTTTTATTATAAACCAAATTTGTTTATGTTCCTAAACATGAGGCACTGAATATTTGTTCTGTTGTTTGTTAATGACACTAAGACAATCCAATCTCAATCACGTGTCCAAACAAAAATTTTATCTATACAGAGAAAAGTTAATATTCATTGTCCAAATGCAAAAAATGTATGTGGGAGTAATGAGAAAAGAATCTCTAATGATCAATGGGCTGAAGCAGTGTGAACTGCTTGATAGAAAAGCAGGATAGAATTAACCAATATAAGTGATCACCCTATTGAGGTAAAAGGTGGCTTGATTTGTTCCTGAATGCACTTGCGGATTTTCATTTCTAATTTTGTTTGCCTTTTATTTTAATTTCTAAAGCTTCTTCATCAGTTTAGCTATGATCACACTCTTACTTTTCTAATATCTTTCATTGCCTCACTGAGATCGGCTTGTCACACATATGGTGATTGCTGTTTTACAAATGAGGAAGTAAGAGCCCATAGCAACCTAATGCTATTCATGACTTCAGGTTTCCTTTGTTGATATTTGGGGTTCATGATCAGCTACCTAATGCAGGCAGTTAACAACTTGTAAGCAATTTTTTGATAGTTTGTTAAGAAGCAACAGTGTAGATCTGTCACATTAGTTAATTAGGTAAAGGTAGTATACAACTGAGGCAATTGAGGATAGTGAGGATACCAGAGGGCAAACAAACTTGGCAAGGAAAGTTTTGGTCTTGTTAAAGTGTTGGGGACAACATCCTGCTGTCTAGCCGGGATATTACAACTCTTCCCCATGTCTTCCTCTTCTCCTTCTGGTCCAGTTTCGATCTGCCTTGTGATTTATTTGATTTGAATTGATTTATTGTTACATGTACCAAAGTACAGTGAAAAGCTTTTTTTGTGAGCACTACAGGTAGATCATAGTAAGCAAGATCATAATATCATAGGGTGAAAAAAACATTTGGACAGAGTAAGGCATATACAGGTTACACTTCGGACTAGGCAAGATCACATTAACAAGCTCAGTATTATTTGAGGTTAGAGAGTCCTCTCATCACTCTAATAACGAATGGGAAGAAGGTGTTCTCGAACTTGTAGATGCGTGTGTTTAAGCTTCTGTATCTTCTGCCTGATAGAAGAGGCTGTAGGAGAGCATTACCAAGGTGGGATGGGTCTTTGAAGATGTTGACAGCCGTTCTGCAACAACGAGAGGTATAAGTGGAGTTCAGTGATAGAAAATCAGCTTCCGTGATGGTCTCAGCTGTGTACACAAACATCTGTAGTTTCTTGCAGTCCTGGGCAGAGCAGTTGCTATACCAGGCTATATGCACCCAGACAGTATGTTTTCTATGGTGCATCTGTAAGAGTTGGTGAGGGTCCTTATGGACTTGCCAAATCTCCACCTGTGGAAGAAGGGGCATTGTTGCATCTACATGGGAAGTCCAGGACAGGTTATCGGTTATTGTCACTCCTAGGAACTTGACACTCTCAACCCTAGCACAGTTGACATAGATTATCTCCTCCTTTCTTTCTGAAGTCAATGGTTAGTTCTTTAATTTTGCTGATATTGAGAAGACTGCTTGATGATGATTGGACAGTGTCTAGAGAGCAGTGACAACTGTAACCTGCAAGGTCTGCTTAGTAAGAACTCCCCAAGAACAGAATTCCCCTCAGCCCCAACCACTTATTGTTATATCGTATTTCTAGGAGCAGGTTTTAGATTAGATTACATTACAGTGTGGAAACAGGCCCTTCGGCCCAACAAGTCCACAACGACCCGCCGAAGCGAAACCCACCCATACCCCCTACATTTACCCCTTACCTAACACTACGGGCAGTTTAGCATGGCCAATTCACCTGACCCTGCACATCTTTTGGAATGTGGGAGGAAACCGGAGCACCCGGAGGAAACCCACGCAGACACGGGGAGAACGTGCAAACTCCACACAGTCAGTCGCCCGAGGCGGGAATTGAACCCGGGTCTCTGGCGCTGTGAGGCAGCAGTGCTAACCACTGTGCCACTCTGGCCCAAAATGTCTAGACAATTGGTTGATACAATGTAAATACCGTACATCCTCAGACCTGCAATAACATGTTCGCCTGGATTAATTGCTAAACCTAACTCGGTGAAGCTGCTACCACTTAGCTAAGTCTGAATATTTTAAACAGGTTTAATCTTATAACTCTCTGTGTGATTGAAATATCTGTTGTTCCTTCCTCAGTAATGTATTTGTGTTAACGCTATTTACTTCTGACACCCAATATGTCCTTTTATACTGCTGAGGACTTAAAATATATTTATAATATTATCAGCTTTTTTCCAGGTTTCCAGCTGACAGTAAAATAGCTTCAGGCAATTTTTTATTTATCTCTCGACTCTGCAGGCACCCTGCCACCATTCCTGATGAAGGGCTTTTGCCCAAAACATTGATTTTCCTGCTCCTCAGATGCTGTCTGACCTGCTGTGGTTTTCCAGCACCACTCTAATATAAACAGTAAAATAGTTTCAGTCATACTTCAACTTAAAGTCTCAAGAAATCTACCAGATTTATCACTGTACTGCATCCTGACATTTCTCGAATCAACGATTGTCTCAATACATAAATTGAAACAACACAGTTTCCAAATTTGGACAACATTCCCTTGAAAGCAACAATTCAGTAGCAGAAAATCATGTGATGAGGAATTAAACTCTTCGTTGATCTTTATTGTCATTGCAAAACTGGAGTGTTTAATATCGATCAGAGAGAGGATGGCAGCAGTGAGTGTTGAGTTGAACTAGCTCAGCATAGTCCTGGTGATTGAGTTTGGAAATTTCCTGTCTGTGGTTTGATAGCAGAGTGAAGTGATTGGTCACAAGAGATTGGAAAAACAAGAAAGACTAAAAGTATATTTATTTTTTTCTGAGTAAAAAAGAGGCAGCTGTGTAGAAAACATAATTTCCACATGTAATTTTTAATTTGTATCCCAAATACTTTTGATTGTGTTCAAGACTCTTGAGAAGGGTATCCTGAAGGCGGCATCATAGTGACACAGTCTGGGAAGATTATCCTGCAGTCAGCATCATAGTGAAACAGTCCAGAAATCAATGGTGAATTGGTAAGTTGGATATAAAATTAGTTTGTTCATAGAAGAGAGAGGATAGTTATGAAGAGGTGTTTTTTCTGACTGGAGGTCTGTGACCAATCATGTTCCACAAGGATCAGTGCTGGGATCTCTGTCATTTTTTTATATATATATGTGTGTGTGTATATATAATGGTTTAGATGAAAATTTAGATGGTCTGATTAGTAAGTTTGCAGATGACATGAAAAATTGGTGGAATTCTGTCAAAGGTTGTCAAAGGATAAAACAGGATTTATATCAGTTGGAAAGTTAAGTGGAAAAATGGCAGATGGCATTTAATTCAAACAGGTGTGAGGTGATGCATTTTGGGAAGTCGAATGCAAAAGAAAAGTATATAGTATATTACAGGACCCCTAGGAGCATTGATATGCAGAGGGATCTTTAGGTGAAAGTCCATAGCTCCAGGAAAGTGACAGCACAAGTGGATAAGATGATAAAGATGATGTATAGCATAATTGCCTTCATCAGTCATGGCATTAAGTATAAAAGTTAGCAAGTCATGTTGCATTTGAATAGAATTTTAGGCCAATTTGGTGTGTTATCTGCGGTTCTGGTTGCCACACAATAGAAAAAAGGCAGAGGCTTTGGAAAACCTTACCAGAATGTTGCCAGAATTGGAGTGTATTTGCTATAAGGAAAGTTTGGACAAGTTTGGATTGTTTTTACTAGGTGTTGGAGGCTGAGAGGCAACCTGTTAGAAGGATATAAAATTATGAGAGACATGAATAAGGTGGATGGTTGGAGTCATTTTGCCATGTAGATAAGTCAGACACTAGGGGCATAGGTTTATGGTAAGAGAGGATAGGTTTAAAGGAGATGTGTGAGGCAAGAGGATGGTAGGTGCCTGAAATGCGCTGCTAGGGAGGTGACAGAAGCAGATGCAATAGCAATGTTTAAGGGACAGTCAGATAGATTTAGATTTTATTGTCATGTATACTCAAATGCAGAAGTACAGGACTACAGTGAAAAATGTATAATGTCACCACACACAGCCCACCTTTACAATGGCACCCAGGTACAAAAACTCAGGGATAAATTGGTAAAAGAAAACAAGTTAAAATGTTAAGCATTACCTTCATAGAATAAGTAGCAAAGTAAAGAAATAAGGTAATAGTTAACTTGAAGTCCTTCTTAATATAAACTACAAAAATAATGGAATAAAGTTAAAAGTTCAATAGTCTTTGATGAGTCCTCCCCTTATCTCACTCCCTGGGAGGCCTCAGCTGCCTGTTCTCGACAGGTTGCCGCAGATATTGGGGCAAGTGGGGGGTGTGGGGAGGAGGGAGGGGTCCTTCCTCATTGCTCACGTTTCCAGCTTTGGGCCACGATACCAGCATCACTGCTACTGCTGAAGCTGTTGTCTCCCTGATCTCCTCCTATGCCTCCAGAACATGCCAGGCTGATAGACTACCATGGACTGCCTATAGACCAAGCTGAGGGACTACCATGGGCCACCTATTGACCAGGACAAGACACTGCCACAGTCGGCTGAGAGACTGCTGTGGGCTGCCTATAAACCAGGCCAAGACACTGCCATACCGGGCCGAGAGACTGATGTGGGCTGCCGATAGACCAAGCTGAGATACCGCCATGCCAGGCTGAGAGACTACCATGGGCTGCCTATAGACCAAGTCGAGACACTGCCACACCAGCGCCAAGAGCCTACCATGGGCTACCTATAGATGAAGCCGAGACACTGCCATACCGAGCTGAGAGACTGCTGTGGACTGCCTGTAGACCAGGCTGAGACACTGCTATCCCAGGCTGTGAGACTGCGTTAGGCTGCCTATAGATAAGGCCGAGATATTGCCCAGAGAATGCCTTGCCGAATCCACGCTGAAGCCAGAAGTGAAGGAAAGAAGAAACATCAAGAGAGAAAAAAAAGGAAGAAATGAGAATGAAATGAATGGAGCTGAAGCATCCTACTCTGCCACCATCTTGTCAGTTCAAAGGTGGAACAACTGCTTTTCCAGAATATAGTTAGCATGTGGGATGAACTGCCAGAGAAAACGGTGGGTGCAACTTGCTCTATATACTGATGACCACACTTGCATCACGCTGACAATTGCTCCCAGTTAAAATGATGGTCCTGAGGTGAGGCCTGTTGCCGACAAAGACCCGCAACCATTCCTAGTTTATCAAAAACATGAGACCTGGAACATCTCATTCATATCCGGACATCCTTCTGATGTTTATAAACCCTTGCAGTCCATGCTGACTCCATTAATACACTTCGCTGTTTCTCCTCTTTACCATTTATCTCATCTTGAAGCTCCATTATATCCGTTCAGACCACATGCAGACAATTGAAACAGCAAATGCCCGAGATGAGTATAGAAAGTGTAGGGATTTGTTTAAAACAGAAATTAGGACAGTGAAGAGGAACTTGAAAAAAACCTAAAGAAAATCCAAAATAATTTTATAAGTAGAGTCATAGAGATGTACAGCATGGAAACAGACCCTTCAGTCCAACTCATCTATGCCAACCAGATATTCTAACCTAATCTAGCTCCCCACTCTAGGGAAAAGATTTTGTCTATTTACCCCATGATTTTATAAATTTCTATAAGGTTACCCTGCAGCCTCCGCTCCAGGGAAAACAGCTCCAGTCTATTCAGCCTTTCCCCATAGCTTACACCATCCAACCCTATTGCATCCTTGTAAATTTTTTGTGAACCTTTCAAGTTCCACAACATTCTTCCGAAGTACTTCAGGGGCAAAAACAAACCCAAGAATAGTACGGCCCATTTCAAGTTACAATCAATGGGATGTTTCAAATGATTACTTTGCATCTGGATACAGTGTAAGGAAGGACATTGTAGATACGGAAATCATGGAGGAGGACTGTACTATACTTGAATGAATTAGCATTGCAAAAGAAGAGGTACTAGTGGTTTTAACAGGCTCAAAAGTGAATAAATCCCAAGGTTTAAAGGAGATGTATGTCAGGCTGTTGTAGGAGGTAAAGAAGAAGATTGCAGAGGTGCTTCACATTAATTTTTAATTTGTCTCTGGCCATTGGAGGGATGCTAGAGGACTTTAGGACAGGTAATGTGGTATTATAATTCAAGAAGGGAGTTAAGGATAAACCAGGAAACTACAAACCACTGACTCTTACATCTGTAGTAAGGAAACTGTTGTAACAATTCAAAGGGACAAAATTAACCTCCCCTTGAAGCAGCAAGGATTAATCCAGGCCAGTCAACATAGCCTTATTCAGGGAAATCATGACTTGCAGATTTGATTGAATTTTTCAAGGTGGTAATGAGGGTAGTGGAAGGCTTTTGACCAGGTATCACTTGGCAGATTGGTAATGAAGCTAAGAGCCCATGGTATCCAGGACAATTTGACACATTAGATCCAAAGTTGGCATGGCATCGGGGAGCAGAGGGTGATGGTGAAAGGGGATATTTTTGTGACAAGACAATCATGTTCAGTGATGTACAAGAGAGTTCAGTGCTGGGTCTCTTGCTGTTTGTTTGATACATTAATAATCCACACATGAATGTGGGAGGTTTGCAGATGCCAAGAAAATTGGCAGTGTGGTACATAGCAAGGAGGGAATCTCAGAGTACAGGTGTATAGACAAACTGAACAGTGGCAAATGGAATTTAATCTTGAAAAGTGTGAAGTGTTACATTTGGGGAGAACTAATGAAGCAAGAGGGCACATGTTGAATGGTAGGATCTTAAAAATAGAGACGATTAGAGGGACTATGTTGTGCATATCTATGGATCATTAAAAGCAACAAGATAGTAGATAAGATTGTTGAGCCATGTGCTTTATTGGGCAAGGCAATGACTACAAGAAAAGGAGATTATGATGGAGCTGTATATGATGTTAGTTAGGCCATGGCTGGAGTACAGTGTGCAGTTCTGGTTATCACAATGTAGAATCATACAGTACCTAAGAAACCTTTGCCAATCAGGTCTGCACCAATTACACAAATCTAACTCTACCTTAGGCCCCACTTTCTAGCACCTGGTGCATAGCAATGTATTTTTTGACATTACATACTCATGCATAGACTTTTAAGGGTAATGAAGTTTCCCATCTCAAACCCCCATCCCAGGGAGTGCATTCTAGATTCCCACTGTATTCTGGGGGGATTTTTTTCTTCAAATCCTTTCTAAACTGCCTATATTTTAACCTTAAAATTATATCCTCCAGTTATTGACCCTTTAACTAAGGGGAACAGCTGCTTTCTTTCCATCATGACCATGTCCCTCATAATCTTATACACCTCGATCAGGACTCTCCTCAACCTTCTCTGCTCTAAAGAAAGCCACCAAAGCTTACCCACCCTCTCTTCATAGCTAAAACGCTTCATCCTAGTGAATCTCCTCTGCACCCCCTCCAGTGAAATCACATCCTTCCTTTCGTGTAGTGACCAGAACCTTTCTCAGTGCTCCAGGTGTGGCCTAACTAAAGTTCTGGATCGGTCCAACATAACCTCCCTGCTTTCATAACCTATGCCACATCTGATAAACGCAAGTGTCTGTATGCCTTCTCAACCACCCTGTTAACCTGTCCTGCTGTCTTCAAGGATCAGCAGACAAACACTCCATGCTTCCAATAAATCCTGCTATTCATTGATTATTCCCTCGTCTTGTTCTTTCTTCAAAAGTCGATCACTTTACACTTACCAGGGCTAAGTTCAATCTGTGACTGATCTGCCCATTTGACCAAAGGATCAATATCATCCTGTAACCTAAGATCTCCTCCTTCAGTATTTACCACCTGGCCAATCATCATGTATTTCACAAACCCACTTATTCCACACACCTCCCCCTCCTCCCCCCCCCCCCCCCCCCCAATATTTTATAAGGACCCAACACTGATCCCTATGGTATGCGACTGCACACTGGTCTCCAGTCACATAATCAACATTCTACCACTTCCCTCTGTCATCCACCGCAAAGTCAATTTTGGATCCAACTTGCCAAGTTGCCCTGGATTCCACATGTTTTTGATTTCCTTCCCAATCTCCAATATGGATCTATGTCAAAGTCTTTGATGAAATTCACATCAACTACATCAATCAAATTGCCCTCATCTATACACCTGATCACCTTTTTTTGGAAAGTCCTATCAAATACGTTAAGCTTGGCCTTCCTCTGACAAAGCTACGCTGAGTATCCTTGATTAAACCTTGCAGTGGAGATTACTTCTCTCCTTCAGCTTTTTCTCGAATAATTTCTCTCCCATTGATGTTGTGGTCTGTGGGACAGTATTGCATGAGAAGAGTTGCAGAAGAGATTTGCCTGAAAGTTGCCTGGACTGGAATGATTTAGCTATGAAGAGAGAACAGATAGAATGGGGTTGTTTTCCACAGATGAAATAAGATTGAGGGGCATCTGAGATATACAAAAAGGGGCCATAGAGCAGGGAAATACAGAGAACCTTCTCTGCTTGGTGAGGGGTCGATAATTAGGGAAGCAGTTTTAAGGTGAGGAGCAGGAGGTTTAGAGGGGATTTAATGAACTTTTTTTTTTACCCAGAGGATGATGCACATCTGGAACTTACTACCTAAATGGTTGCTAGATGCAGGAACCCATAGGATATTTAAGAACTATTTCGGTGAACACTTGAAATGCTGCGGCATTTAAGGCAATGGGCCAAGTGCTGGAAAATGGGATTAGAATCGCTGGATGTTTGATGACCAGTAGGGCTTGAGGAGCCTCTTTGTTTACTGTAAAAATGCCATTATTCTAATATGCAAATGAGCCATCTCAATAAATTATTTTTAACGAGTTTCTTATTGATAGTTGATTTAAAGTAAAATGAATCTAAAGTAAATCAATAGACAATAGACAATAGGTGCAGGAGTAGGCCATCTGCCCTTCGAGCCTGCACCACCATTCAATATGATCATGGCTGATCATCCTTAATCAGTATCCTGTTCCTGCCTTATCTCCATAACCTTTGATTCCACTATCCTTGAGAGCTCTATCCAACTCTTTCTTAAATGAATCCAGAGACTGGGCCTCCACTGCCCTCTGGAGCAGAGCATTCAACACAGCCACCACTCTCTGGGTGAAGAAGTTTCTCCTCATCTCTGTCCTAAATGGTCTACCCCGTATTTTTAAGCTGTGTCCTCTGGTTCGGCACTCATCCATCACTGGGAACATGTTTCCTGCCTCCAGAGTGTCCAATCCTTTAATAATCTTATACGTCTCAATCAGATCCCCTCTCAGTCTTCTAAACTCACGGGTATACAAGCCCAGTCACCCCAGTCTTTCAGTGTAAGGTAGTCCCACCATTCCAGGAATTGACCT